>NC_088402.1:68587057-68782057 GCF_034236695.1 Oncorhynchus nerka | reverse complement strand
GTCAGGTCAGTGTTTCAGCTTGTAGAGCGAGGCTAGTCCAACCTGCATCCCTCTGCCGTCTCTATGTAGTCAGTCAGTCCAGTCAGTCAGTCAGTCAGTCAGTCAGTCAGTCAGTCAGTCAGTTAGTCAGTCAGTCAGTCAGTCAGTCCAGTCAGTCAGTCAGGTCAGTGTTTCAGCTTGTAGAGCGAGGCTAGTCCAACCTGCATCCCTCTGCCGTCTCTATGTAATCAGTCAGTCAGTCCAGTCAGTCAGTCAGTCAGTCAGTCAGTCCAGTCAGTCAGTCAGTCAGTCAGTCCAGTCAGTCAGTCAGTCAGTCAGGTCAGTTTTTCAGCTTGTAGAGCGAGGCTAGTCCCACCTGCATCCCTCTGCCGTCTCTATGTAGTCAGTCAGTCAGTCAGTCAGTCAGTTAGTCAGTCAGTCCAGTCAGTCAGTCAGTCCAGTCAGTCAGTCAGTCAGTCAGTTAGTCAGTCAGGTCAGTTAGTCAGTCAGTCCAGTCAGTCAGTCAGTCAGTCAGTCAGTCAGTCAGTCAGTCAGTCAGTCCAGTCAGTCAGTCAGTCAGTCAGTCAGTCAGTTAGTCAGTCAGGTCAGTTAGTCAGTCAGTCCAGTCAGTCAGTCAGTCAGTCAGTCAGGTCAGTTAGTCAGTCAGTCAGTCAGGTCAGTTAGTCAGTCAGTCAGTCAGGTCAGTCAGGTCAGTCAGGTCAGTCCAGTCAGTCAGTCAGTCAGTCAGGTCAGTCCAGTTAGTCAGTTAGTCAGTCAGTCAGGTCAGTCAGTCAGTCAGTCAGTCAGTGTGCTGCTGGTGGCAGAGGGAGGCAGGGAGACACACTGTAACATGTCGTTGCCACTACTCAGCAAGCCAGACAAGCTGGCAATTTTAATATGGAACGGCAATTTCAGTCGTGTTCATTTCCACAGTGAAATCACATCAGTTAAATTAGAACCAATTACTTAACATTCTGTGATTTTAGCGTGAGTGCAGCATGTCTCTGTTCAGAGCTTTCTTATTAAAGGAAGTTATTAGCATATTTACCGTGGCACGGGGTGGTCATACGGAAGGAAGACCACAGCTTTTTCCAACTTGTCAGACAGACCCAAGTTCCTTTAACATGTCATCACTGTACCAGCCAGCCCCCATTCAGCCCTCAAGGATGGCTCGTTCCCTCTCACTGGCCACGGCACTTTACTGAACCAGTCCACTTCTCTCACTGAGAGCAGAATAAACAGTGCAGGCAGATCTCCAGGTAGAACCTGTAGCAGTGCCCCAGCCTTGACCTGTGATGGAGCCCAGCCCAGGCCTCCTGTGATGGAGCCCAGCCCAGGCCTCCTGTGATGGAGCCCAGCCCAGGCCTCCTGTGATGGAGCCCAGCCCAGGCCTCCTGTGATGGAGCCCAGCCCCAGCCTTGACCTGTGATGGAGCCCAGCCCAGGCCTCCTGTGATGGAGCCCCAGATAGATCCTCTCATCGTTAGATCAGGAGTAGTTAGTTGTCGGCGTGTGCTTGGGGTGTATTGACCTCTTCGTCTCTAAAATGCGAACAGTTAATAAAACATGAACATTCGTTAAGGGAGCGAGAGATGGAGAGAGAGAGAGGGGGAGAGAGAGAGAGAGAGAGAGAGAGAGAGAGAGAGCGAGAGAGAGAGATGGAGAAAGAGAGATGGAGGGAGAGAGAGAGAGAGATGGAGAGAGAGAAAGAGAGATGGAGAGAGAGAGAAAGAGAGAGGGAGAGAGAGAGAGAGAGAGAGAGAGAGAGAGAGAGAGAGCGAGAGAGAGAGAGAGAGAGAGAGAGAGAGAGAGAGAGAGAGAGAGAGAGAGAGAGAGAGAGAGAGAGAGAGAGAGCCAGGCGGATCGATTGAATAAACAAGAGAGGTGCACTGTAGTGTGTTCTGCCGTGTGCTGTGGACTATCATTGAGTTTATTAGCTCATCGGCCCGTCTCTCTGCTGACCAGAGAACAGAGGACACAGCACATCCATCCTGCTCTAGTGTTTACACTGTAGAGACACTCTAGTCAACCTAGTGTTTACCATCAATCTCCACAGTGGCGTGGTGGTGTATGTGGGGATGGATGGATTCATATGTATCGACGGAGCGTGTTGGAGTGTGTGTGTGTGTGTGTGTGTGTGTGTGTGTGTGTGATTAGGTCACAGAGGACTGGGTTGGAGAGTTAACATCAACCCTGCGGAGCACCGACACCTTCTCTTAGTAAGAAATGCATGGCAATTAAAATGGGCTGCTGAGGCCAAGCTAACCCATAAGGATGATGTCATTCATGATCTAACTAGCTCATATCCTGTATCTGTAGATCAGTTTTAGAGTCCTTCCACCATACTATGTTATCACTTAGAGTGGAGAGGGAGAGCCAGAAGGAGAGCTTGGAGCACAGAGGACAAATACAGAGAGATCATATCAGGGAAAGCTTCATCATATTGGCTTCCTCTCTGGGAGATGGCTGGCCGGCCTCTCTCACCCCTCTAGAACCCCCCCCCACACACACACAATGATTCAACTGGGATGAGGAGGGGAGATCTTGTCCAGGATCTCCCCTTCAGCAGCTTCAGTCTCTCAGCCTTGGTAGGAAAAGGACGAGGCCTGTCAGGTGGCTTTGATAGGATCTAAGTCATTCCCGTGCAGATAACATGATGATGAATTGTATTGGTCCAGCAGAGCGACTGGCAACCCTGGGATCACCGCAGGTCCCTTCAACTGAGGGACAAAGAAAATGGTAGTAGAGGGTGAGAAGGAAAGGATGGGTCGTCTAATGAAACGAGGGAACAGAGAAGCTGGAAAGATGTGTTTTTATATGAGGGAGAGAGAAGCATAGAGAGAATAACAGAAAGAAAGGGGTGGGGGTTGTGTTACAGAACAGAATGTAAGGTGATTGGTCCCAGCATCATGCTCCATGCTCCGGTGGCGGTCCTACAGCCACTACTGCTGTGTGTTTATTGCCTGCAGGGTAGTACAATACTCCCGCCTGGCCTGACCGCTCAGTCCCTCTCTTCCACTCTCCACCCCCACCACCATGGACCCAGGGCTGGCCTGACCACTCAGTCCCTCTCTTCCACTCTCCACCCCCACCACCATGGACCCAGGCCTGGCCTGACCGCTCAGTCCCTCTCTTCCACTCTCCACCCCCACCACCATGGACCCAGGGCTGGCCTGACCACTCAGTCCCTCTCTTCCACTCTCCACCCCCACCACCATGGACCCAGGCCTGGCCTGACCGCTCAGTCCCTCTCTTCCACTCTCCACCCCCACCACCATGGACCCAGGGCTGGCCTGACCACTCAGTCCCTCTCTTCCACTCTCCACCCCCACCACCATGGACCCAGGCCTGGCCTGACCACTCAGTCCCTCTCTTCCACTCTCCACCCCCACCACCATGGACCCAGGCCTGGCCTGACCACTCAGTCCCTCTCTTCCACTCTCCACCCCCACCACCATGGACCCAGGCCTGGCCTGACCACTCAGTCCCTCTCTTCCACTCTCCACCCCCACCACCATGGACCCAGGGCTGGCCTGACCGCTCAGTCCCTCTCTTCCACTCTCCACCCCCACCACCATGGACCCAGGCCTGGCCTGACCGCTCAGTCCCTCTCTTCCACTCTCCACCCCCACCACCATGGACCCAGGGCTGGCCTGACCACTCAGTCCCTCTCTTCCACTCTCCACCCCCACCACCATGGACCCAGGGCTGGCCTGACCACTCAGTCCCTCTCTTCCACTCTCCACCCCCACCACCATGGACCCAGGGCTGGCCTGACCACTCAGTCCCTCTCTTCCACTCTCCACCCCCACCACCATGGACCCAGGCCTGGCCTGACCACTCAGTCCCTCTCTTCCACTCTCCACCCCCACCACCATGGACCCAGGGCTGGAGAGGACAGGTTGGTCCACTAACTGTAAACTCTGTTTGGTGCTGTGTTTCCGCCATTCCTCAGAGCCCGTTGGGCATGAGAAGAAGACACACACACAGACTCCACAGAGTACCATTAATACATTATCATGTATTACCTGTGGAGGACACACACAGCCTAGTCTGGCCATGTCTCAGATCTGAGAAGGATAGAGCCAATAAGACCTGTTCACTGTCTGTTTATGAATTATTGAACCTAGTGCTGGCATTTAACACACAATCGCACATTCTTGCACAGCAGGGACATACACTCACATGCCTCGATACACATTAATGGACACATAAATACATACAGTACTGTATGTATAGATAGCATACACAGTTCTCCAGTGGGGTTTAAAACTCAGGCCGTCATTGAAAATAAGAATTTGTTCTTAACTGACTTGCCTAGTAAAATAAAGGTAAAATAAAAATAAAAAACAATCAGGCATATGGAAATGCTTCCCATGAACACTAACTAGCTTTACCAGACTCTGGACGCTCAGCATCAGCACAATATTGGCCCGTTTTTAAGTGATTTATGATACAACCAGAATTGCTTGTGCATCTAGATTCTGGTCGACATATGAATGTATTTATATTACACAGGCATGCTAACATACAGGCACACGTGTACGCGTAAACCCACAGAAAACATACACGCGCCATATAATAACACATCTTTCATGCAGCAACTTCATTTTATTCAATTCAAATGCTGCTGGGGTATGTTCCATTGGCTCATAAATGGAATAGAAACAGGTACATTCCTGCCCCACGTAAGACAGACAGACAGACAGACATAAAGAGACAAAGAGAGAGAGACAGGCAGACAGACATAAATAGACAGACAGACAGACAGACAGACAGACAGACAGACAGACAGACAAGACAGACAGACATAAAGAGACAGAGAGAGAGAGAGACAGGCAGACATAAAGAGACAGAGAGAGAGAGACAGGCAGACATAAAGAGACAGACAGATAGACATAAAGAGACAGACAGACAGACAGACAGACAGACAGACAGACAGACAGACAGACAGACAGACAGACAGACAGACAGACAGACAGACAGACAGACAGACAGACAGACAGACAGACAGACAGACAGAGAGAGACAGACATAGAGACAGTTATAAAGAGACAGACAGACATAAAGAGAGAGACAGGCAGACAGACAGACAGACAGACAGACATAAAGAGAGAGACAGACATAGAGACAGTTATAAAGAGACAGACAGACATAAAGAGAGAGAGAGACAGGCAGACAGACAGACATAAACAGACAGACAGACATAAAGAGACAGACATAAAAAGACAGCGAGAGACAGACAGACATACAGACAGACAGACATAAAGAGAGATAGAGACAGGCAGACAGACAGACATAAACAGACAGACAGACATAAACAGACAGACAGACATAAAGAGACAGACATAAAAAGACAGAGAGAGACAGACAGACATACAGATAGACATAAAGAGACAGACAGACAGACAGACAGACAGACAGACAGACATAAAGAGACAGACAAAGTCACAGACAGACAGACAGACAGACAGACAGACAGACAGACAGACAGACAGACAGACAGACATAAAGACACAGACAGACAGACAGATAGACATAAAGAGACAGATAGACAAACACAGACAGACAGACATACAATGAGAGACCGACAGATTTAAAGAGACAGACAGACAGACATAAAGAGACAGACAGACAAGAATAAACAGAGAGAGACTTACAGACAGACAGACATAAAGAGACAGACAAAGATACAGACAGACATAAAGAGACAGACAGACATAAAGAGACACAGACAAAGAGAGAGAAAGAGAGAGATACAAAGAGAGAGAAAGAGAGAGAAAGAAAGAGGTACAAAGAGAGCAAAATAGAGAGATACAAAGAGAGAGAAAGAGAGATACAAAGAGAGAGAAAGAGAGAGATACAGAGAGAGAAAGAGAGAGAGAGAAAGAGAGAGATACAGAGAGAGAAAGAGAGAGATACAAAGAGAGAGAAAGAGAGATACAGAGAGCAAGAGAGAGAGAGAAAAAGAGAGACAGACAAAGAGAGAGAGAGAAAGAGAGAGAGACAAAGAGAGACAGAGAGAGAGAGACAAAGAGAGAGAGACAAAGAGAGCGAAAGAAAGACATAAAGAGAGAGAATGAGAGAGAGACAGAAAGCGATGGCATCTAGAGGAGGGGAAGGGGGTTTCTCAGTAACATTGCTTAGGTGGGCTGGGGGCGGGCCCCTCACTGATGTTTTAACCACACACGCAGGTACCCCTTCAAAATGACTAATTATCTGTGGGTGACCTGCACAAAGGCACTGGGTTCTTCCCCCTCTCCCGAGCAGCATCTGGCCTGTTTTGTTAACATCAGCACTTTTCTGCCCAGCAGACACTGGATATCCAGCCTACACACACACATTCACACTCACAAACACACCAGAGTGCCCTCCTCTCTATATGAATAGCACAGGACATGCAATTCCAGGAGACAATTAATTGAGAGGAAAGATGATAAAGAATGAAATGCTGGTTCATGTGTATGTTGTTCTTAATGAGGTCAGGGACATGTTACTGCTCACCTTGGATTTTCTCTGTTCGCATGGCTGATTCATTTCACACAACAGCCTCCACACACCGGCCAGGATAAAGTCATGAGCATGATTACTCATCCTGGAACAGAGGAGGAACAGAGGGGAACAGAGAGGAACTGAGACTGGCACAGAGAGGAACAGAGTGGAACAGGGAGGAACAGAGAGGAACAGGGAGGAACTGAGAGGGCTACAGAGAGGAACAGAGTGGAACAGGGAGGAACAGAGTGGAACAGGGAGGAACAGAGTGGAACAGAGTGGAACAGGGAGGAACAGAGTGGAGCACAGAGAGGAACAGAGTGGAACAGGGAGGAACAGAGAGGAACAGGGAGGAACAGAGTGGAGCACAGAGAGGAACAGAGTGGAACAGGGAGGAACAGAGAGGAACAGAGTGGAACAGGGAGGAACAGAGTGGAACAGAGTGGAACAGGGAGGAACAGAGTGGAGCACAGAGAGGAACAGAGTGGAACAGGGAGGAACAGAGAGGAACAGGGAGGAACAGAGTGGAACAGGGAGGAACAGAGAGGAACAGAGTGGAACAGGGAGGAACAGAGAGGAACAGGGAGGAACAGGGTGGAGCACAGAGAGGAACAGAGTGGAACAGAGTGGAACAGGGAGGAACAGAGTGGAGCACAGAGAGGAACAGGGAGGAACAGAGAGGAACAGAGTGGAACAGGGTGGAGCACAGAGAGGAACAGAGAGGAACAGGGTGGAGCACAGAGAGGAACAGAGTGGAACAGAGTGGAACAGGGAGGAACAGAGTGGAGCACAGAGAGGAACAGGGTGGGGTACAGAGAGGAACAGAGTGGAACACAGAGAGGAACAGAGTGGAACAGGGAGGAACAGAGTGGAGCACAGAGAGGAACAGGGTGGGGTACAGAGAGGAACAGAGTGGAACAGGGTGGAGCACAGAGAGGAACAGGGTGGAACAGGGAGGAACAGAGTGGAGCACAGAGAGGAACAGGGTGGGGTACAGAGAGGAACAGAGTGGAACAGAGTGGAGCACAGAGAGGAACAGGGTGGGGTACAGAGAGGAACAGAGTGGAACAGGGTGGAGCACAGAGAGGAACAGAGTGGAACAGGGAGGAACAGAGTGGAGCACAGAGAGGAACAGGGTGGGGTACAGAGTGGAACAGAGTGGAACAGGGAGGAGCACAGAGAGGAACAGAGAGGAACAGGGTGGAGAACAGAGAGGAACAGAGAAGAACAGGGAGGAACAGAGAGGAACAGGGAGGAACAGAGTGGAGGACAGAGAGTGTCAGAGAAGAACAGGGAGGAACAGAGTGGAGCACAGAGAGGAACAGAGTGGAACAGGGAGGAACAGAGAGGAACAGGGAGGAACAGAGTGGAGCACAGAGAGGAACAGTGGAACAGGGAGGAACAGAGGGAGGAACAGAGTGGGCACAGAGAGGAACAGAGGGATGGGAACAGAGAGGAACAGGAGGAACAGAGAACAGGAGGAACAGAGAAGAGAGGAACAGAGAGGAACAGGGAGGAACAGAGTGGAGCACAGAGAGGAACAGGGTGGGGAACAGAGAGGAACAGAGTGGAACAGGAGGGAGAACAGAGGAACAGGGAGGAACAGAGTGGAACAGAGAGGAACAGGGTGGGGAACAGAGAGGAACAGAGACAGAACAGGGAGGAACAGAGAGGAACAGGGAGGGAGGAGGAGGAACAGGACAGAGAGAGGAACAGAGTGGAACAGAACAGGGAGGAACAGAGAGGAGGAACAGTGGAGAACAGAGAGGAACAGTGGAGCACAGAGAGGTGGAGCACAGAGAGGAACAGAGTGGAACAGTGGTGGGGAGGAACAGAGTGGAGCACAGAGAGGAACAGGAGTGGAGCACAGAGAGGAACAGGGAGGAACAGAGAGGGAGGAACAGAGAGGAACAGAGTGGAGCACAGAGAGGAACAGAGTGGAGAACAGAGGAACAGGGAGGAACAGTGGAACAGAGAGGAACAGAGAGGAACAGAGAGAACAGGGAGGAACACAGGAGGAACAGGAACAGAGTGGAACAGAGAGGGTCAGAGAGGAACAGAGTGGAACAGAGAGGAACAGAGTGGAACAGGGAGGAACAGGGAGGAACAGAGTGGAACACAGAGGAACAGGGAGGAACAGGGAGGAACAGGGAGGAACAGAGAGGAACAGGGAGGAACAGAGTGGAACAGGGAGGAACTGGGAGGAACAGAGAGGAACAGGGAGGAACAGAGAGGAACAGGGAGGAACAGAGAGGAACAGAGAGGAACAGGGAGGAACAGGGAGGAACAGAGAGGAACAGGGAGGAACAGAGAGGAACAGGGAGGAACAGAGAGGAACAGGGAGGAACAGAGAGGAACAGATAGGAACAGGGAGGAACAGAGTGGAACAGGGAGGAACAGAGAGGAACAGGGAGGAACAGAGTGGAGCACAGAGTGGAACAGAGTGGAGCACAGAGAGGAATAGGGTGGGGTACAGAGAGGAACAGAGTGGAACAGGGTGGAGCACAGAGAGGAAGAGGGTGGAGAACAGAGAGGAACAGAGAAGAACAGGGAGGAACAGAGAGGAACAGGGAGGAACAGAGTGGAGGACAGAGAGTGTCAGAGAAGAACAGGGAGGAACAGAGAGGAACAGAGTGGAGCACAGAGAGGAACAGAGAGTGGAGCACAGAGAGGAACAGGGAGGAACAGAGTGTGGAGCACAGAGAGGAACAGGGAGGAACAGAGAGGAACAGAGTGGAGAACAGAGAGGAACAGAGAGTGGAGCACAGAGAGGAACAGAGTGGAGAACAGAGAGGAACAGGGTGGAACAGGGAGGAACAGAGTGGAGGACAGAGAGGGTCAGAGAAGAACAGAGAGGAACAGAGTGGAACAGGGAGGAACAGGGAGGAACAGAGTGGAACACAGAGGACCAGGGAGGAACAGGGAGGAACAGAGAGGAACAGGGAGGAACAGGGAGGAACAGAGAGGAACAGGGAGGAACAGAGTGGAACAGGGAGGAACAGGGAGGAACAGAGAGGAACAGGGAGGAACAGAGAGGAACAGGGAGGAACAGGGAGGAACAGGGAGGAACAGAGAGGAACAGGGAACAGGGAGGAACAGAGTGGAACAGGGAGGAACAGAGAGGAACAGGGAGGAACAGGGAGGAACAGGGAGGAACAGGGAGGAACAGAGAGGAATAGGGAGGAACAGAGTGGAACAGGGAGGACCAGAGAGGAACAGAGAGGAACAGTGAGGAACAGTGAGGAACAGTGAGGAACAGGGAGGAACAGAGAGGAACAGAGTGGAACAGGGAGGAACAGAGAGGAACAGAGAGGAACAGTGAGGAACAGAGAGGAACAGAGTGGAACAGAGAGGAACAGAGAGGAACACAGAGTGGAACAGAGAGGAGCACAGAGGAACCGAGAGGAACAGAGTGGAGCACAGAGAGGAACAGAGAGGAACAGAGTGGAGCACAGAGAGGAACAGAGTGGAGCACAGAGAGGAACAGAGTGGAGCACAGAGAGGAACAGAGTGGAGAACAGAGAGGAACAGAGTGGAGAACAGAGAGGAACAGAGTGGAGCACAGAGAGGAACAGAGTGGAGACACAGAGTGGAGAGGAACAGGGAGGAGGAACAGAGTGGAGAACAGAGAGGAACAGAGAGGAACAGAGTGGAACAGAGAGGAACAGAGTGGAGCACAGAGTGGAACAGGGAGTGGAGGCACAGAGGGAGGAACAGGAGTGGAGAACAGAGAGGAACAGAGTGGAGCACAGAGAGGAACAGAGTGGAGAACAGAGAGGAACAGGGAGGAACAGAGAAGGAACAGAGAGGAACAGGGAGGAACAGAGAGGAGCACAGAGAGGACACAGAGTGGAGCAGAGAGGAACAGGGAGGAACAGGGAGGAACAGAGAGGAACAGGGAGGAACAGAGTGGAACAGGGAGGAACAGAGTGGAACAGAGATGAACAGTGAGGAACAGGGAGGAACAGAGAGGAACAGAGTGGAACAGGGAGGAACAGAGAGGAACAGGAACAGAGAGGAACAGAGTGGAACAGGAGAGGAACAGGAGGAACAGAGAGGAACAGGGAGGGAGGAGAACAGAGAGGAACAGAGAGGAACAGAGAGGAACAGGGAGGAACAGAGAGGAACAGAGAGGAACAGGGAGGAACAGGGAGAACAGAGAGGAGCACAGAGGAACAGAGAGGAACAGGGAGGAACAGAGAGGAACAGAGTGGAGAACAGAGAGGAACAGAGTGGAGCACAGAGAGGAACAGAGTGGAGAACAGAGAGGAACTGGGAGGAACAGAGAAGAACAGAGAGGAACAGGGAGGAACAGAGAGGAGCACAGAGAGGACACAGAGTGGAGCAGAGAGGAACAGGGAGGAACAGGGAGGAACAGAGAGGAACAGGGAGGAACAGAGTGGAACAGGGAGGAACAGAGTGGAACAGAGAGGAACAGTGAGGAACAGGGAGGAACAGAGAGGAACAGAGTGGAACAGGGAGGAACAGAGAGGAACAGAGAGGAACAGTGAGGAACAGAGAGGAACAGGGAGGAACAGAGAGGAACAGGGAGGAACAGAGAGGAACAGAGAGGAACAGGGAGGAACAGGGAGAACAGAGAGGAGCACAGAGGAACAGAGAGGAACAGGGAGGAACAGAGAGGAACAGGGAGGAACAGAGAGGAACAGGGAGGAACAGAGAGGAACAGAGAGGAACAGGGAGAACAGAGAGGAACAGGGAGGAACAGAGAGGAACAGGGAGGAACAGAGTGGAACAGGGAGGAACAGAGTGGAACAGGGAGGAACAGAGTGGAGGACAGAGAGGGTCAGAGAAGAACAGGGAGGAACAGAGAGGAACAGGGAGGAACAGAGTGGAACAGGGAGGAACAGGGAGGAACAGAGAGGAACAGGGAGGAACAGGGAGGAACAGAGTGGAACAGGGAGGAACAGAGAGGAACAGGGAGGAACAGAGAGGAACAGGGAGGAACAGAGTGGAACAGGGAGGAACAGGGAGGAACAGGGAGGAACAGAGTTGAACAGGAAGGAACAGGGAGGAACAGAGTGGAACAGGGAGGAACAGTGAGGAACAGAGAGGAACAGGGAGGAACAGAGTGGAACAGGGTGGAACAGGGAGGAACAGAGTGGAACAGAGAGGAACAGGGAGGAACAGAGTGGAACAGGGAGGAACAGAGAGGAACAGGGTGGAACAGGGAGGAACAGAGAGGAACAGGGAGGAACAGGGAGGAACAGGGAGGAACGGAGTGGAACAGGGAGGAACAGGGAGGAACAGGGAGGAACAGGGAGGAACAGGGAGGAACAGAGAGGAACAGGGAGGAACAGGGAGGAACAGAGTGGAACAGGGAGGAACAGAGTGGAACAGGGAGGAACAGAGAGGTACAGAGAGGAACAGAGAGGAACAGTGAGGAACAGAGTGGAGGACAGAGAGTGTCAGAGAAGAACAGGGAGGAACAGAGAGGAACAGAGTGGAGCACAGAGAGGAACAGAGAGTGGAGCACAGAGAGGAACAGGGAGGAACAGAGTGGAGAACAGAGAGAGGAGCACAGAGAGGAACAGGGAGGAACAGGGAGGAACAGAGTGGAGGACAGAGAGGGTCAGAGAAGAACAGAGAGGAACAGAGTGGAACAGGGAGGAACAGGGAGGAACAGAGTGGAACACAGAGGACAGGGAGGAACAGGGAGGAACAGAGAGGAACAGGGAGGAACAGGGAGGAACAGAGAGGAACAGGGAGGAACAGAGAGGAACAGGGAGGAACAGAGTGGAACAGGGAGGAACAGGGAGGAACAGAGAGGAACAGGGAGGAACAGGGAGGAACAGGGAGGAACAGGGAGGAACAGAGTGGAACAGGGAGGAACAGAGTGGAACAGAGAGGAACAGGGAGGAACAGGGAGGAACAGAGAGGAACAGGGAGGAACAGAGAGGAATAGGGAGGAACAGAGTGGAACAGGGAGGACCAGAGAGGAACAGAGAGGAACAGTGAGGAACAGATAGGAACAGTGAGGAACAGGGAGGAACAGAGAGGAACAGAGTGGAACAGGGAGGAACAGAGAGGAACAGAGAGGAACAGAGAGGAACAGAGAGGAACAGAGAGGACACAGAGAGGAACAGGGAGAACAGAGTGGAACACAGAGAGGAACAGAGAGGAGAACAGAGGAACAGAGTGGAGAACAGAGAGGAACAGAGAGAGGAACAGAGTGGAGAACACAGAGAGGAACAGAGGAACAGAGAGGAACAGTGGAGCACAGAGAGGAACAGAGTGGAGCACAGAGAGGAACAGAGTGGAGCACAGAGAGGAACAGAGTGGAGAACAGAGAGGAACCGAGAGGAACAGAGTGGAGCACAGAGAGGAACAGAGAGGAACAGAGTGGAGCACAGAGAGGAACAGAGTGGAGCACAGAGAGGAACAGAGTGGAGAACAGAGAGGAACAGAGTGGAGCACAGAGAGGAACAGAGTGGAGAACAGAGAGGAACAGAGAGGAACAGAGTGGAGTACAGAGAGGAACAGAGTGGAGAACAGGGAGGAACAGAGTGGAGCACAGAGAGGAACTGGGAGGAACAGAGAAGAACAGAGAGGAACAGGGAGGAACAGAGAGGAGCACAGAGAGGACACAGAGTGGAGCAGAGAGGAACAGGGAGGAACAGGGAGGAACAGAGAGGAACAGGGAGGAACAGAGTGGAACAGGGAGTGGAACAGGGAGGAACAGAGGAACAGAGTGGAACAGAGAGGAACAGTGAGGAACAGGGAGGAACAGAGAGGAACAGAGTGGAACAGGGAGGAACAGAGAGGAACAGAGAGGAACAGTGAGGAACAGAGAGGAACAGGGAGGAACAGAGAGGAACAGGGAGGAACAGAGAGGAACAGAGAGGAACAGGGAGGAACAGGGAGAACAGAGAGGAGCACAGAGGAACAGAGAGGAACAGGGAGGAACAGAGAGGAACAGGGAGGAACAGAGAGGAACAGGGAGGAACAGAGAGGAACAGAGAGGAACAGGGAGGAACAGGGAGAACAGAGAGGAACAGGGAGGAACAGAGAGAGGAACAGGGGAGGAACAGAGTGGAACAGGGAGGAACAGAGGTGGAGGAACAGAGAGGAACAGAGAAGAACAGGGAGGGAGGGAGGAACAGAGAGGAACAGGGAGGAACAGAGTGGAACAGGGAGGAACAGGGAGGAACAGAGAGGAACAGGGAGGAACAGGGAGGAACAGAGTGGAACAGGGAGGAACAGAGAGGAACAGGGAGGAACAGAGAGGAACAGGGAGGAACAGAGAGGAACAGGGAGGAACAGAGTTGAACAGGAAGGAACAGGGAGGAGGAACAGGGAGGAACAGAGTGAGGAACAGGGAGGAACAGAGAGGAACAGGGAGGAACAGAACAGAGGAACAGGTGGAACAGAGGAACAGAGAACAGAGAGGAACAGGGAGGAACAGAGTGGAACAGGGAGGAACAGAGAGGAACAGAGAGGAACAGGGAGGAACAGAGTGGAACAGGGAGGAACAGGGAGGAACAGAGTGGAACAGGGAGGAACAGGGAGGAACAGGGAGGAACAGGGAGGAACAGGGAGGAACAGGGAGGAACAGGGAGGAACAGGGAGGAACAGAGGAACAGGGAGGAACAGGGAGGAACAGAGTGGAACAGGGAGGAACAGAGAGGAACAGGGAGGAACAGAGAGGAACAGAGTGGAACAGGGAGGAACAGAGAGGTACAGGGAGGAACAGGGAGGAACAGAGAGGAACAGAGAGGAACAGAAAGGAACAGAGAGGAGCACAGAAGAACAGAGAGGAGCACAGAGAGGAACAGAGAGGAGCACAGAGGAACAGAGTGGAGCACAGAGAGAGAGGACACAGAGTGGAGCACATAGGAACAGAGTGGAACACATAGGAACAGAGTGGAACACAGAGGAACAGAGAGGACACAGAGTGGAGCACATAGGAACAGAGTGGAACACAGAGGACACAGAGTGGAGCACATAGGAACAGAGTGGAACACATAGGAACAGAGTGGAACACATAGGAACAGAGTGGAACACATAGGAACAGAGTGGAACACATAGGAACAGGAAAGGCATAGAGAGGAACACAGAGGAACAGAAAAGGAACAGAGAGTAACAGAGAGGTATACAGAGGAACAGGAGAGGAACACTGATGAACAGGAACAGGAGAGGAACATGAGAGGAGTAAAGATAAACTGGGCCTATCCTATCCTTCCAGCAGCGTCTATCTAGGTGTGATGAAGACACCGATCCTGACTCTCCCATCTATCTAGGTGTGATGAAGACACCGGTCCTGACTCTCCCATCTATCTAGGTGTGATGAAGACACCGGCCCTGACTCTCCCATCTATCTAGGTGTGATGAAGACACCGGTCCTGACTCTCCCATCTATCTAGGTGTGATGAAGACATGGGTCCTGACTCTCCCATCTATCTAGGTGTGATGAAGACACCGGTCCTGACTCTCCCATCTATCTAGGTGTGATCCCACTCTATCTAGGTGTGATGAAGACACCGGTCCTGACTCTCCCATCTATCTAGGTGTGATGAAGACACGGGTCCTGACTCTCCCATCTATCTAGGTGTGATGAAGACACCGGTCCTGACTCTCCCATCTATCTAGGTGTGATGAAGACACCGGTCCTGACTCTCCCATCTATCTAGGTGTGATGAAGACACCGGTCCTGACTCTCTCCCAGCTATCTAGGTGTGATGAAGACACCGGTCCTGACTCTCTCATCTATCTAGGTGTGATGAAGACACCGGTCCTGACTCTCCCATCTATCTAGGTGTGATGAAGACACCGGTCCTGACTCTCTCCCATCTATCTAGGTGTGATGAAGACACCGGTCCTGACTCTCTCCCAGCTATCTAGGTGTGATGAAGACACCGGTCCTGACTCTCCCATCTATCTAGGTGTGATGAAGACACCGGTCCTGACTCTCTCCCAGCTATCTAGGTGTGATGAAGACACCGGTCCTGACTCTCTCCCATCTATCTAGGTGTGATGAAGACACCTGTCCTGACTCTCCCATCTATCTAGGTGTGATGAAGACACCGGTCCTGACTCTCCCATCTATCTAGGTGTGATGAAGACACCGGTCCTGACTCTCCCATCTCTATCCTGGTGCTGGCTGGTCCTGTCTGGTGCCAGTGAGTGACATGGCGTTGAGTTGGTGTCACGCTAGCATCATGGTGTCATTGGCATGTTGTAAACGGGCACATAAATAATGCAGGGTGGTGGCGGCAAGGAGAACAGGGCATCTTGGTGGTTGGTGGCCGTTGTGTCGCAGGCGGACTAATCGTGGCGTTTAAAGTTTAATGTGGGCCTACCACAGAGATGTGTCAGGAGCAGGGTTAGACTGCTGGTGTCCATAGCCTTCACTCATTAATGATGAATGGGCAGGGTAGGGGGCTGGGGTGGGATCCCATGTCCCGCCCAGTTTAGTGTTGTGATTTAACAGACAAGTGGTTGAGGTCCAAATGAGCAGATGGGTTCTTGTAACAGAGGCAAGGGACATTTTGGATGTAGAGTGAGTCAAGATAGGAGTTTTCAGGTCAGATCACTGAATAAGGCTGTAAAGACAGCTGCAAGCAACTAAAGAAACAATGCAGAAAAAGATGTGGAGACCAGTGTTAATTGAGTGGGTCAGGGGTTGGCCTTTATGGCCAGGCTATGCGTAGGTTGGGTAAGCCTGGGTGAAGGGCTCCTGGGGTCTGTACATACAGTACAGTGTGTGTTAGACCTCAGCCCACTCTCTGACTGATCTCTGTAGCCGACTTGGAGTAGGACTTTCAAACGTGTTAACCCTCTCAAGGCTGCCGGCCCAGAAGGCATACCAAGCCGTGTCCTCGGTGCATGAGCAGACCAGCAGACTGTCTTCACAGACATCCAACCTCTCCCTATCCCGGTCTGTAATCTCCACTTGCTTCAAGGTAACTGAACTAAATGAATATTTCCCCATAGCACACAGCTCTTCCATCGTGAAGTGCTTTGAGAGGCTAGTCAAGGACCATATCACCTCCAACTTCCCCGATAGCTTAGACCTACTACAATTTGCATACCGCCCCAACAAATCCATCGCACCGCACAGCACCTTATCCCACCTTGACAAGAGGAATAGCTACTGTATGTGAGAATGGTGTTCATCAACTACCGCTCTGCTTTCAACACCATCGTTCTCTCCAAGCTTGTCACTAAGCTCAGGGCCCTGGGTCTGAAGTCCTCCCTGTGTAACTGGGTCCTGGACTTCCTGACGGGCCGACCCCAGGTGGTGAGGGTAGGCAACATCACCTCCTCTATGCTGACCCTCAACACAGCCCCATCCTGTACTCCCTGTTCACCCATGAATGCGTGGCTCCACACGACTCCAACTCAGTCATCAAGTTTGCTGACGACACGAAACTGGGAGTCCTGATTAACAACAACGAGACAGCCTACAGCAGATTTTATAGGTCCCCCAACTCTTCTGTTGGAAAATCATCAACAAATCAGCTCAAAGTGATTTTAACTGACGAAATCTGTTGCCAAGTATTCCCACGCATAAATAGAGGCAAATTTAGTCGTATCATAATAAAATTATGATTTTAAATAAATCCGTTTTTGTCAAAACTATACTACATCTGTTTGGGATTCTTACGGTCAATTTGCAGTGTACAAATGATCTATTACTATGTTCCGGCCCCCGACCATCCTCTCAAGGAAAAATCAGCCCACGTCTGGATGTAATTGGGGACCCCTGGCCTACAGGGAAGAGGTTAGAGCCCTGGCGGAGTGGGCCAGGAACATGACCTCTTCCTCAATGTCAAAAAACAAAGGAGCTGATCGTGGACTACAGGAGACAGAAGAGGGAGCATGCCCCCATCCACATCGACAGGGCCACAGTGGAGAGGGTCAAAGCTTGGCGTGCACATCACTGAGGACCTGAAATGGCAGCCGCCGTGGTGAAGAAGGCGCAACCACAGGCGGCTGAAGAAATTCAGTAGGGCCTCTAGGACCCTGACACACTTCTACAAAAGCAGCATTGAGAGCATTCTGTCGGGCTGCATCACTGCATCACCGCATGGCTCTCCAGAGGGTGGTGCGGTCAACCCAACGCGTCACGGGAACATGCTGCCGGCCCTCCAGGACATTTAGGACACTCGGTGTCAAAGGAAGGCCAAAAAGATCATCAAGGACTTCAGCCACCTGAGCCACGGTCTGTTCACTCTCACCACCTTCTAGCAAACAGAGACGGTACAGCTCGCCATCAGACATCACTAATGGGCTGCCTGCCCGGTACTCAGCCCTGTACCTTGAGACTAATGCCCCATGTATATAGAGTCATTGAATGCTGGCCACCTCATATTCTGTTTATTTACTGTTGATTACTCACTGTGTATGTACAGTATATACTGTATTCTCAACATGGCCCATCGTAATATACCTACTACTGTACATACCATTTTCATTCCAATGATATACTGTCTATACACTCCACATATTTATATTCTGCATTCTGACACATGCTCCCTCTAATATATCTACTCAGGATTGTTAATTGGTCCCATTCTGTCATTTCATGATTTTTGGTTATATATATACTTTTTTATTTAATTTTGTGTTTGTATTGTATTTACGAGACATTCTACTGCACTGTTGGAGCTAGTAACATAGGCATTTACCTGCACCTGCTATAACACCTGCAAATCTCTATCCACAACCAATCAACTTTGATTTGATTTGATTTGACTGGGTGCCCATGGGAAGAGGCACAAGGCTGGGAGGAAGCGCAGGGCCCAAATGAGACGTGTCAGGGAACAAATTGAAAATGCCAATTTCACTTACTCCTCTGCATCGTTCTTCACGCCTAAATTCTGCCACTTATTTCATGTGTAAATGAATGGCCTCCTCACAGTCATTTAGATTTATCCAGATTTCCATCCTCCTTTCGCTCCCATTCTCCTTCCCCTCAGCTCAAAATATACCTCTATATGCCCTGGATGTGTAGTATTGGTATTGGAAACCTGATGGGTGTGTTTGTGTGTCTGTTCATATTTATGAGGAAGTTTGTTTTTTGAGGGGGTTTCTGGGTGCAAGTGTTGTGATTGGGTGAAGAGTGAGGTTCTCTCCTCTTTCTCTTACTTCCCTTCTTTCATACCAATCTGACTCTGTCTCACACATAGTGATGTAAATACTGACACTGAATGTTCAGGCTCCATGAGGCCTGTAGATACTGATCCATGTTTGTTTCTCTTTCTCTCCCTCTTTCCAGTACGACTATGAGGGTAATGAAATCAGTGACCTGCCTGTGGATCTCTCTGTGGTGTGGAATGGCAACCAAGTCATCGACAACCCCTTCAACATACAAGGTAAAACCTCCCTTCTCCTCTCTCCCCTCTTCCTTCTCCCCTCCTCTCCTCTCTCCCCTCCTCTCCCCTCCTCTCCTCTCTCCCCTATTCTCCTCTCTCTCCCTTCTCCCCTCTTCTCCTCTCTCCCCTCTTCTCCTCTCTCCCCTCCTCTCCCTTCTCCCTTCCTCACCTCCCCTCCTCTCCTCTCTCCCCTCTTCTCCTCTCCCTTCTCTCCTCTTCTCCTCTCTCTCCCCTCCTCTCCTCTCTCTCCCCTATTCTCCTCTCTCCCCTCCTCTCCCTTCTCCCCTCTTCTCCCTTCTCCCCTCTTCTCCTCTCTCCCCTCTTCTCCTCTGTCCTCTCCTCTCTCCCCTCCTCTCCTCTCTCCCCTCTCTCCCCTCCTCCCCTCTCTCCCCTCCTCTCCTCTCTCCCCTCTTCTCCTCTCCCTTCTCCCCTCTTCTCCTCTCTCCCCTCCTCTCCTCTCTCCCCTATTCTCCTCTCTCCCTTCTCCCCTCTTCTCCCTTCTCCCTCTTCTCCTCTGTCCTCTCCTCTCTCCCCTCCTCTCCTCTCTCCCCTCTCTCCCCTCCTCCCCTCTCTCCCCTCCCTCTCCTCTCTCCCCTCTTCTCCTCTCCTCTCTCCCCTCTTCTCCTCTGTCCTCTCCTCTCTCCCCTCCTCTCCCTTCTCCCCTCTCCTCTCTCCCCTCGTCGCTACACTCTTTTAAATCCCTAAGATCCCATTGGAGGAGCCCCTTCCTCTCTAGCAGCACGTCTTTGAAAGGGAATGAAAGTGTTTTTACGCATGGCTACGCCTCTTGCTAGGCCCCGCTGGGTTCAATAATGCTTATCTCTCCCAGCGCTGTTTGCAGTAACTCCTCCAAAACAACATGCTGCAGATGAATAGAGTGGTGATAAATAAATAAAGAGAGGGATGGATGGAATTCGAGGAAGAGAACACGATTTGGGCCTTTGTTCCTCTGTGATCTGGCTGGTCTGGGGTCAGATCCTACTATTGCTGCTTAGGAGGCTCATCCTGCTGGATGGAGAGCCAGGTCTCAGTCATCACTAGGGGAAAGATAGTTGAGTAGCACTGCGTTTAAGATAAACATCCTAACACATTTTTTATTGTATTTTTATTTAACCAGGTAGGCTAGTTGAGAACAAGTTGACCTGGCCAAGATAAAACAAAGCAGTGCGACACAAACAACAACACAGAGTTACACATGGAATAAACAAACATACAGTCAATAATACAGTAGAAATGTCTATATACCGCATGTGCAAATGAGGTAAGATAAGGGGGGTGAGGCAATAGAGGCCAAAGTGGCGAAATGATTCCAGTATGGCAAATGAAACACTGGGGTGATAGATGTGCAGAAGATGAGTGTGCAAGTAGCGGTACTGGGGTGCAAAGGAGAAAAATAAATATGGTGATGAGGTAGTTGGATGGGCTATTTACAGATTGGCTATGTACAGGTACAGTGATCTGTGAGCTGAGATAAGGCAGGGCTTTACCTAGCAACGACTTATAGATGACCTGAAGCCAGTGGGTTTGGTGACGAATATGTAGCGAGGACCAGCCAACCAGAGCATACAGGTCGCAGTGTTGGGTAGTATATGTGGCTTTGGTGACAAAACGGATGGCACTGTGGTAGACTGCATCCAATTTGCTGAGTAGAGTTTTGGAGGCTATTTTGTAAATGACATCGCCGAAGTCAAGGATCGGTAGGATGGTCAGTTTTACGAGGGTATGTTTGGCAGCATGAGTGAAGCATGCTTTGTTGCGAAATAGGAAGCCGAATCTAGATTTAATTTTGGTTTGGAGAAGCTTAATGTAAATCTGGAAGGAGAGTTTACAATCTAACCAGACAACTAGGTTTTTGTAGTTGTCCACATATTCTAAGTCAGAGCCGTCCAGAGTAGTGATGCTGGACGGGTGGGTAGGTGTGGGCAGCGATCGGTTGAAGAGCATGCATTTAGTTTTACTTGTATTTAAGAGCAATTGGAGGCCACGGAAGGAGTGTTGTATGCCAGTGAAGCTCATCTGGAGGTTAGTTAACACAGTGTCCAAAGAAGGGCCAGAAGTATACAGAATGGTGTTTTACCAATGGGGTATGGATCCATCCTCTGTTTCCCCACCATGTGGTGGAGCTGGGTGTCTCCAGATTATTTCCTTTCTATTTAGAGTAGATAGAAGTAATATCACGATGTCTCCCACATCCTCACACCGTATTTTAGACACCCCCATTCTGGTCATTGGATCAAGGTTATTTGATCTAAACACATGCTTTATGTCGAATTGCGTTTATCGCTTGGCCTCATTTGTTAATTGGCATTTGCGAACTCACTCTGCATATTGCTGCTTGAGCGTGACCTGATTTGTTGTTGTGGGGGCTGGGCCTGTACAAGGCTGAAGTGTCTGTCTGACTGCTCTGAAAGCCTTTCCATGAAAGGATTGTGGATTAAATGGACACCTCTCTCTCAGTAATATAAGATAAGTAGAGTTTTTAACATGCACTCAGTGGCGCATCGTGTCCTTTAGCATCACCTTGGATGCTGAGCCCTCTTTATTCTCCTGCCTACGGATTGTCACAAAATCTGTAATGACACACCCATTTCCTGATGTTGGAATACAGTCTCTCCCATAGTAGCATTTGTTAAAGCTGGAACAGAAATTAAGAATGTAAACTGTCTTAGTACCTGCTGTGCAGAGGCCAGTTACATTGTACTCTGCCCAAACTTCCACGCTTAATTTGACACGTTGAAACATCCCCAAACTAAATTTCAAACCAGCCCTGCTTTATTCAAGCCCAACAAAGACCTTCCCTTCCCTTTCCTCACCCTTCCCTGTGTTTTCCTCTACTTGCCTCTGTCCCTCCCTCCCTCTGTGAATCATGGTGAATTATCCATCTCTGCCCGACTGCCCGAGAAAGCCCACTTTTGCCTTGGTGTAAAGTGGAAATCTTAATGTAATTAAATCATTAATTTGGTTCAGTTTAATTAGCACCGCGCTACTTTTAAGCTTAGCCGTGGCAAATCAGATTAACAGGCAGGTCCTCGGCGGGTGGATGGATACGCCGTCTCCTTTGAAGTCCTGCGGCTGTCTGTGGAGCGCCGTGCCGTGATCTTCTTTTTTTCACCATCTTTCTTTTGTTTTCTATCTCTCTCTCCCCTCTCTCTCCTTCTTTCTCTTTCCCCTCTCTCTCCTTCTTTCTCTCTCCCCTCTCTCTCCTTCTTTCTCTTCCTCCTCTCTCTCAATTCTTACTGCTAATTGCTCATTCTTTTAAAAGCATAACTCTGAGCATTCGTGCCCCCCCCAAAAAAAAACACGACAAGAATGTCTTATTTGAATGCTTGTTTCTCCACAGCATGAAGGTGAAATGCAAGGTGTTGAAACTTAGTCTCAAACAACAACAATTATATTCACCTCTATCTCTCCTTCTCTCTCTCTCGCTCTGTTCTCACTGTGTTTCAGCCCACCTGTATAAGTGTTATGCGCTGCGGGACAGCTGTGGGATGTGTCTGAAGGCTGACCCCAGGTTCGAGTGTGGCTGGTGTGTTCAAGAGAAGAAGTGTTCTCTGAGACAGGAGTGTGCGCCGCTGGAGAGTAGCTGGATGCACGCCACCGCCGGCAACAGCCGCTGTACACACCCAAAGATCACCAAGGTGAGACAGGCTCTAGGTGTGTGTGGGTGTGCAGTAGGATCCAGTTCAAATCCAATTTCATTTGTCACTTGCGCCGAATCCAACAAGTGTAGACCTTACCCGGGAAATGCTTACGTACAAGCCCTTAACCAACAGTGCAGTTCAAGAAAATATTTACTTGACCTTCCGAGTGGCGCAGCTGTCTAAAGCACTGAATCGCAGTGCTAGAGGCGTCACTGCAGACCTGGTTCCGATCCCGGGCTGTATCACAACAGGAGTCCCATAGGACGGCGCACAATTGGCCCCGTGTCGTCTGGGTTAGGGGAGGGTTTTGCCGGGGGGCTTTACTTGGCTCATCGCGCTCTAGTGACTCCTTGTGGTGGGCCGTGCACCTCTAGGCTGACCTTGGTCGTCAGTTGAACGGTGTTTCCTCCGACATGTTGCTGCAGCTGACTTCGGGGTTAAGCGGGCGAGTGTTAAGAGGCGTGGTTTGGCGGGTCATGCTTTTTTAGGACGCATGACTTGACCTTCGCCTTTCCCGAGCCCGTTGGGGAGTTGCAGTGATGAGACAAGATTGAAATTGGGGGGGGTAAGGGGGGAAAATATAACAAAAAATATATTCTAAAAGTAAAAAATACTATCAAAAGTAACACAATAAAATAACAATAACCTGGCTATATACAGGGAGTACCGGTACCAAGTCAATGTGTTGGGGTACAGGTTAGTCGAGTTAATTAGGTAGGGGTAAAGTGACTATGCATAGATAATAAACAGTGAGTTGCAGCATTGTAAAAACAAAGGGGGGTGACAATGTAAATAGTCCAGGTGGCCATTTGATTAAATATTAAGTAGTCTTATGGTTTGGGGTTAGCCGCTGTTAAGGGGCCTTCTGGATCTAGACTTGGCGCTCCGGTACCGCTTGCCTTGCGGTACCAAAGAGAACAGTCTATGACTGGGGGGACTGGAGTCTTTGACCATTTTTTGGGCCTTCCTCTGACAATGCCTAGTATATAGGTCCTGGATGGCAGGAAGCTTAGTCCCCGTGATGTATTGGGCTGTACGCACTACCCTCTGTAGCACCTTACTGTTGGTCAGGATGCTCTCGATGGTGCAGCTGTTGAACTTTTTGAAGATCTGTGGACCCATACCAAATATTTTCAGTCTCCTGAGGGGCGAATAGGTGTTGTTATGCCCTCTTCACGACTGTCTTGGTGTGTTTGAACCATAATAGTTTGTTGGTGATGTAGACACCAAGGAACTTGAAGCTCTCGACCTGCTCCACTACAGCCCCATCGATGTGAATGGGGGTGTGTTTGGCCCTCCTTTTCCTGTAGTCCACGATCAGCTCCTTTGTCTTGCTCACGTTGAGGGATAGGTTGTTGTCCTGGCACCACACGGCCAGGTCTCTGACCTCCTCCCTATTGGCTGTCTCAACTTTGTCGGTGATCAGGCTTACCACTGTTGTGTTGTCAGCAAACTTGATGATGTTGTTGGAGTCGTGTTTGGCCACGCAGTCACGGGTGAACAGGGAGTACAGGAGGGGACTACACACGCACCCCTGAGGGGCCCCCGTGTTGAGGATCAGCGTGGCAGATGTGTTGCTACATACCCTTACCACCTGGGGATGGCCCATCAGGGAAGTCCAGGATCCAGTTGCAGAGGGAGCTGTTCACTCCCAGGGTCCTTAGCTTAGTGATGAGCTTTGTGGTCGCTATGGTGTTGGACGCTCAGCTGTAGTCAATGAACAGCATTCTCACATAGGTGTTCCTTTGCCCAGGTGGGAAAGGGACGTGTGGAGAGCGATTGAGATTGCGTCATCTGTGGATCTATTAGGGCAGTATGCTTCTTGGCTACGGACATGAGTGCTACGAGGCTCTTTTGGATAGCTGGATTGGATGTACGGTGGTCTATTGTTGATCTGTGCCTCAGTAAAGATCTGATGCTGGCTGTGTACCAGACTACTGTTCTCTCTCTCTCTGTCTCTTGCTGTCTCTCTCTCTGTCGCTGTCTCTCTCTGTCTCTCTCTCTCTCTCGCTGTCTCTCTCTCTGTCTCCGTCTCTCTCCCTCTCTCTCTCTGCCACTCTCTGTCTCTATCTCCATCATTCTCTGCTCTAGTGCTAAACCTCACAATGCGTTTATAGCTGATTACATCCCTACCACCTACACACAGCAACAAGCCCAGCCATACTCCACCTACTCCTGATTTAACCTCGCCCCATTCAAGAACAAATCCAACTCATTCATTATTGCTATTTGCAGTATATTTGCTGCACCTGACACCTTGCTTGGGGGCAAATGCAGAGTGTTGTGTTAGTGTGTGTGTCTGAGTCCTTTAATCTACTCTGGAGAGGCAGCTAGTGTTTCAACACATTATAAATCCCAGATATTGGATAATTGGCACTGGCACAGGAACTAATCCCTCCACGATGCCTGCCTCTGTCTCTCTCTCTCTCTCTCTCTCTCTCTCTCTCTCTCTCTCTCTCTCTCAGACAGAGCCCACAAGACAGAAGTAGAGGAAGGAAGGAGAGGAAGAGGAGGGAGGGGAAGGTGCCGACTGAAAGGAAATTCCGCAGTAAAGAGAATGAATACATGAAAATGCTTGATAGGTCGTTGCGTCATTCGGTAGTGATCTCTCGGTCTCTCTGAAATGGCACCCTATGGTCATGAAAGCTGCCCACCTTACAGGCTGAAAGGCAGCTGCTCTGTGATGTGGTTGTAACAAGAGCAGAGGACCTTGACTCCATGTTACATCAACCTACACTCATGAGAGATAACATGTTCCTCTTTAACTTTTTCCCTTTTTCAAATGTTCTCATTCTCTTGTCTTCATCTTTTTTACATTGTCTTTCTCTCTCTCTCTCTCTCTTTATTCATATGATGGGGACTGTGTGCCTCTTTATATTAGCAGGTGGATTAGCTGGTAATTTCATTTGGAATATTAGAGTATTTAACCAGGATTTCCCAGCTCTTGCGCTAGGAGCCCCAGAGTAGTGCAAGTAATTGAATTATCTTTCTCTTCCTCCTCATTGTCTGTCAATAAGGAGCATCTCATGAATTTTGACTGACGTCTCGACTGCTAGTCGGTACTCAGAGGGCCCAAACATACTACCCTCCCTTCCCAATCCATCACAAAGGGGTCTGAATAGCTCTTACGCCTCTCTTTTCCTCCTCTCACTCTGGAGGAACGGGGAAGACAAAGCGTCGGAATGAGGCTACGTCTGATAAGGGGAAGGGGGACAGGAGTTTCCCCTCAGCTAGTGTCTCTCCCCCCATAATAACCAACCCTCCCTCTCTCCTCTCCATCCCTCCCTCAGCCTAGGCTGGTGATCTGTTCCTGTGTGTTTGTGTGTGTGTGTGTGTGTGTGTGTGTGTGTGTGTGTGTGTGTGTGTGTGTGTGTGTGTGTGTGTGTGTGTGTGTGTGTGTGCGTGCGCGTGCGTGCGTGCGTGCGTGCGTGCGTTGTCTCAGATAAATATTATATCAGAGTGAATGCACTTAGCTGAGAGTGAGTGGGTAGGAGGGATGTTCCTGTGCTACTTATTGTCTTTCTATCCCCCGACCCCCTTGTTAGAGAGCACCCTGGATTTGCTTTGACACTTCAGCACGTAAAATATACATCTGTTGTTCTGCCGTGCGTGTGCAAAGGGATTCGTGTTTTATTCAGAGGAAGGGGGGGGTGTGATTAGAGAGAGAGAAGGGGATTGAGAGGGGTGTATGAAAGTGAAGAGCTATAGGAGTGGTGGAGTGGAGCTCAGCACATTGAGGATTCTTCAGAGTAATCTAGCTCCTGTATGTTCCTACTGTTGCAAAAATCCATCTCCAACTGTCAGGTCCGTGTTTCAATCCAAGTGGAGCAATGAGGTATTCTACTGTATAAATGGGCTCTTATTTGTCCCTTACGCTCTCTCTCTCTCTCTCTTTCTCTCTCTCTCGCTCTCTCTCTCTCCTTGCGTCAGGGTGTGTGTGTCATGTGAAACGACCCCTCTGAAACCAATTAAAACACCCTACTTCACTGTTTTAACTTCGGAGTTCAGAGGCCAGAGTTCAGTGTCCAGAGGCCAGTGTTTTCATCATGACAGGTCCTAGAGGTTCCCAGGGGTCAGACTGAGAACTCATAAGATGAGCAAACAAACTAGAAAGGCTATAGAGCACAGACGCCTCTGAAGATCACAGACAATGTGTGTGTCAGACCCTAGGAGGTCTGTTTACAATGCTTTCTGAGGGAGATTGGAGCTGTAAGATAAAAAGCAGGAACCAAATAGAGGACATCTGCATTGTTGTAGTTGTTATTATGGGTATAGGAGTGGCCCCTCAGCTTCACCCCCCTCATTACAACCCCCTGACTCCTCCCTGACCAAAACTACCCTACACAATTTGGCATTGTCAGGGTAGGTTCATACTGTGTTTGACAGCTATGCAACATACTGTATTTCTCTAAATGATGTTGCCTTTGTGTTGAGTGGTTCCAGAAACATGGTCTCCTACCATTGGCTGTCAGCATAACTGTCTTCTTTCCCCAGCCTCTCTTTGAGTACATTAACAACCCAATGTACAGCCTGCCTCAGCCCATGTGGGCATGTGTCCCTAGTTCCCAGTCCAACCACACTGGCGTCACCCTGCTGTAGCCCTGCTCCACACTGGTTTGACGGCCTACAGCACAGACCTCTAGCAACCACCATTCTGCCATACTCTGCTTTTACAGCACCTCTGCCTTGTCATTATGTGGTAGAGGCATAGCGCTGGGGCTGAGTGAGGTTAGGCTGCCTGTGAAAGCCTAGCCGCTGGGGATTGCTACTGGGGCCACATCAGAACCCAAGGGTGGCCAGTCAATGAAACGCAATAATGCCTCAGGACACGCCAGGGCGCCGTTTCCCTGACACGCTCTGCCCAGCCAACCAGGTTGTGGAACAGGCAGCCAGTGAGATTACCCATAATTACCTCGTGATGGTTGTTAGAAGCCGCCTCCCGGATGCTGCCGCCTCACATCAGTCATCATATTTGTTTTGTCATGCCACACCTGTCCTCGTTACGGGGAGTAATTTGGCTAAATAAATCACATTATGAAGCTGCCGTGTGACACGCTGCTACAGAATGGCGATGCGGGAGCCGGTGTAATAACTTTCAATTAGGTGGGGAAGAGGCCTTTCGCTGGGCGCCACGCAAGGCTTTTCTGTTTTTCAAAGCAGATAGGTGATTTTTCTTCATTAAAACATGGCTTTCTGGATTATGGTGTGTGGGTGAACGCGAGAGAAAGAGTAGCCAAGACAAACATATTTTCACTATATCACTAATATCATCAAAATCAATACATCATAGCACATTTTTGGGCTCATTCAGTAGATTAACTGATACATTAGAATCCTGTGTAAAAATTCATGTTAAAAGTACAATTTAAAACATTTTTTGAAAATGATACCGCTGCTGCTTCCTGTTGTCATGGCTTTTTGATTGATGGCCGAGTCTCAAAACCCCGGTTTTAGATCATAATATTCATAATCAATATACTCTAATAAGTTGACATTTTGAAGAAAAGTTACTCCCTACACACGTGTTACACTGTTCAGATGACAGTGCTAAATAAGTACCTTATAAATTGCACACCTATATTTACCAAGCGGTCCCTCAAGACTGGAATTGATTCGCTTGTTCTACTGTAATCAATAGCGCCTGCAAATGAAGCACTCACGTTGATATTGTATTGAAATCAATGCAACCGGGATACTACAGTAACTGCTGTGATATGTAGACTACTGTTTGCACTCTTCTAACAGATAAACCTCAATTAACATTGGTATACATACAGTATCTGTCGATAGAAGACAACCTGTCACAGCTCCTTATCAACTTATATCTCTTATGACTTATAATGGAGTAGATCATTTCAACAAATCCCCAAATCGCTTTCTAAATAGCGACAGGGGTTGGCTTTCATTTGAATGATAGCTTAACCCTCAAATCCATGAATTCAAGTGAGGCCAGAAACATTTCTGATCAAATATTCTAGCCAGCGTGGTCTGACAATACAGCTGCGTTCTAAAGTCCCACTACGGACTGGCACATATAACAAAAACACTGGTACTAAAACCAAAAATATGGGTCTGTTTTAAGCAATCGATTTTGTGAGATCGTGCTTCCTATTAACGTTAATACTAACATCACAAATCTGAGGTAAAAAGGATATGTATTTCCTGGAATTGTTGTGGTGAAAACATTAGTCTGTGTAATGTAGTAACACATTCTGTCCACCATAGGGAAATGAGCATAATATAACATAATTCAACATGGCGAAGTTATTCAACATTTGAATATATGATGATAGCATTTGTAGCACACTCACAAATGTGTTCAACAATGACATCTATTTCTACTTTAACCATGGAAAGAGTTTTTAAAAATGCTCCTAAGCACAATTTAACCAGGTGCTCTAGACTAGAGCGTCCATAGGGTCTGTGCAGCAGACAGAGTCTCCCACACAAAGTGCCATTTAGTCTGCCCTGCGTAGACTTACAGTACAAGGTGTTGGCCTTACCTTGCCTCTCACTGACTTCTAACCATACAGTCATTGGTTCTGACAATGATCTTCTTCTCTCCCTCCCTCCTTCCCTTCCTCCCTCCCTGTGTGTTTGTCTTGCAGTTGTTTCCGGAGACAGGTCCGAGACAGGGGGGCACCAGACTGACCATCACGGGGGAGAACCTGGGCCTACAGTTCAGGGACATCCAGACAGGAGTGCGTCTGGGCAAGGTGCCCTGTATCCCCATCGAAGAGGAGTACATCAGCTCGGAGAGGTGAGGAGGCTCAGCTGCCTGGCACTCACCACTCTCACCCACGCCTCCTACAAGTGCCCTCTATTTCCCTCCTCCTCTCAATGTATATCCCCTCTCATCCTCTTCTGCTTCCTGTTGACATTGTCCTTCTGTCCATCTCTTCACCTGTCTGTTATCTTCTTCCTCTGCTCAGTGTATAGAGGTCCTCTTCAGCTTTCTCTTTCCTCTCCTTTGACCTCCCTGCTCCCTATATATACAGCTCAATATTTGAATTTAGACAGATCAAACAATCTCTCCATTGAGCATTTAGATGGTAGATGCTCCCTTTCAAATTGGAGGAATCACTACACACATATCAGACAGCTATACTGTAGCTACAGGTGAGCTCAACACGTGTGTCTTCCCATGAGTCCCTAACTCTTCTCCCATCCTCCCTCTCCCCTTTTCTCTCTCATACCTTCCCTACCATCACCCCTCTCTCCTACAGAATTGTGTGTTTGCTGAACGACGCCACAGGCTACCGGGTGCAGGAGGCTAACGTGGAGGTGTGTGTGAGGGACTGCCTGGCAGACTACAGGGCCCTCTCACCCCGAGCATTCACCTTCGTGGTAAGTAGCACCCAGGTGACACAGCCATGGTCAGGGGTGGATGGATCCTTACATTAGACAATGATTATTGGTCATTTTGTTGATTGCATAATAAACGTGTCTTATGGGTCCCCCTTCTACAGACTCCCTTCTTCACGCGGGTGCTGCCTGCCCAGGGCCCTCTCTCAGGGGGCACCAGGATCACCATCGAGGGCAACCACCTCAACGCCGGCAGCTCTGTGTCTGTCAACATCGGACGCCACCTCTGCCACTTCAAAAAGTGAGTGTCAGTCTGTCAATTCAGACTTCCTGTCTTTAGCTCATACCACAGTGGAGTTGACCCATTGCTGTGCAACACCTAGTGCATGGTACAGTAGATCTCAGTCTACACCTGCATGAGGAATATTAACAGACTGCCTGTTGAAAGTGGGGCTGCTCTGCATTGCAGCTGAGAGGTAGGTAGAGCCCAGCCAGGTAGTGTGAGTGCCAGGTTCCTACCGGGAGGGGGAGTGAGGGGACATACAGGGGGAGTGGGGTGAGGGGAGATGTGGGGTGAGGGGACATACAGGGGGAGTGGGGTGAGATGTGGGGTGAGGGGAGATGTGGGGTGAGGGGAGATACAGGGGAGGGGGAGTGAGGGGACATACAGGGGAGTGGGGTGAGATGTGGGGTGAGGGGAGATGTGGGGTGAGGGGAGATACAGGGAGGGTGGGGGTAGATACAGGGGGGGAGGGGGGTGAGGGGACATACAGGGGGAGTGGGGTGAGATGTGGGGTGAGGGGAGATGTGGGGTGAGGGGACATACAGGGGGAGTGAGGGTGGGGGTAGATACAGGGGAGGGGGGAGGGGGGTGAGGGGACATACAGGGGAGTGATGGTGGGGGTAGATACAGGGGGAGGGGGAGTGGGGGTGAGGGGAGATACAGGGGGTGAGGGGAGATACAGGGGGAGTGAGGGTGGGGGTAGATACAGGGGAGGGGGTTGAGGGGGGCGAGGGGACATACAGGGGGAGTGGGGTGGGGTGAGGGGAGATGTGGGGTGAGGAGACATACAGGGGAGTGAGGGTGGGGGTAGATACAGGGGAAGGGGGGTGAGGGGACATACAGGGGAGTGAGGGTGGGGGTAGATACAGGGGAGTGAGGGGGGGGGGACATACAGGGGGAGTGGGGTGGGGTGAGGGGAGATGTGGGGTGAGGGGAATACAGGGGAGTGAGGGTGGGGGGACATACAGGGGGAGTGGGGTGGGGTGAGGGGAGATGTGGGGTGAGGGGAATACAGGGGGAGTGAGGGTGGGGGGGGACATATAGGGGGAGTGGGGTGAGATGTGGGGTGAGGGTAAATACAGGTGGAGTGAGGGTGGGGGTAGATACAGGGGGAGTGGGGTGAGATGTGGGGTGAGGGGAGATACCGGGGAGTGAGGGTAGGGGTAGATACAGGGGAGTGAGGGTGGGGGTAGATACAGGGGAGGGGGGGTGGGGGTAGATACAGGGGAGGGGGAGGGGGGACATATAGGGGGAGTGGGGTGAGGGTAAATACAGGTGGAGTGAGGGTGGGGGTAGAGACAGGGGAGTGGGGTGAGATGTGGGGTGAGGGGAGATACAGGGGAGTGAGGGTAGGGGTAGATACAGGGGAGTGAGGGTGGGGGTAGATACAGGGGAGGGGAGGGGGGGACATATAGGGGGAGTGGGGTGAGATGTGGGGTGAGGGTAAATACAGGAGGAGTGAGGGTGGGGTAGATACAGGGGAGTGGGGGGTGAGGGGACATATAGGGGGAGTGGGGTGAGATGTGGGGTGAGGGGAGATGTGGGGTGAGGGTAGATACAGGGGGAGGGAGGGTGGGGGTTGATACATAGGGAGTGGGGGTGAGGGGACATACAGGGGGAGTGGGGTGAGATGTGGGGTGAGGGGAGATGTGGGGTGAGGGTAGATACAGGGGAGGGAGGGTGGGGGTAGATACAGGGGAGTGGGGGGTGAGGGGACATACAGGGGGAGTGGGGTGAGATGTGGGGTGAGGGGAGATGTGGGATGAGAGTAGATACAGGGGGAGTGGAGGTGGGGTGAGGGGGATGAGGGGACATACAGGGGGAGTGGGGTCAGATGTGGGGTGAGGGGAGATGTGCGGTGAGGGTAGATACAGGGGGAGTGAGGGGGGTGAGGCGACATACAGGGGGAGTGGGGTGAGGGTAGATACAGGGGGAGTGAAGGGGGTGAGGGGACATACAGGGGAGTGAGGGGGTGAGGGGACATACAGGGGGAGTGGGGTGAGATGTGGGGTGAGGGTAGATACAGGGGGAGTGGGGGGGTTCAGGGGGAGTGTGGGGAGATAGCCCGACGAGGCAGGCACGGAGCCCGCCGAGTTTACAATATGGAAAATAGTCCAAATAAAGATAAACCCTTGAATGAGTAGGTGTGTTCAAACTTTTCACTGGTACTGTATGTGTATATGAACGTATTTATCTGTGTATGTACAGTTGAAGTCGGACGTTTACATACACTTAGGTTGGAGTCATTAAAACTAGTTTTTCATCCACTCCACAAATTTCTTATTAACAAACTATAGTTTTGGTAAGTCGGTTAGGACATCTACATCATTTTTCCAACAATTGTTTACAGACAGATTGTTTCACTTATAATTCACTGTATCACAATTCCAGTGGGTCAGAAGTTTACATACACTAAGTTCACTGTGCCTTTAAACAGCTTGGAAAATTCCAGAAAAGGATGTCATTGCGTTAGAATCTTTTGATAGGTCAATTGACATCATTTGAGTCAATTGGAGGTGTACCCGTGGATTGTATTTCAAGGCCTGCCTTCAAACTCAGTTCCTCTTTGCTTGAAATCATGGGAAAATCAAAAGAAATCAGCCAAGACCTCAGAAAAACCATTGTAGACCTCCACAAGTCTGGTTCATCCTTGGGAGCAATTTCCAAACGCCTGAAGGTACCACGTTCATCTGTGCAAACAATAGTACGCAAGTATAAACACCATGGGACCACACAGCCGTCATACCGCTCAGGAAGGAGACGCCTTCTGTCTCCTAGAGATGAACGTATTTTGTTGCAAAAAGTGCAAATCAATCCCAGAACAACAGCAAAGGACCTTGTGAAGATGCTGGAGGAAACAGGTACAAAAGCATCTATATCCACAGTAAAACAAGTCCTATATTGACATAATACCGTTCAGCAAGGAAGAAGCCACTGCTCCAAAATCACCATAAAATAAATGATCAGTCTATAATTTTAATGGTAGGTTTATTTGAACATTAAGAGACAGAATAACAACAAAAAGATTCAGAAAAACGCATGTCAAAAATTTTATAAATTGATTTGCATTTTAATGAGGGAAATAAGTATTTGACCCCCTCTCAATCAGAAAGATCCAGGTCTCCCAGGTGTCTTTTATGCAGGTAACGAGCTGAGATTAGGAGCACACTCTTAAAGGGGGTGCTCCTAATCTCAGCTTGTTACCTGTATAAAAGACACCTGTCCACAGAAGCAATCAATCAATTCCAAACTCTCCACCATGGCCAAGACCAAAGAGCTCTCCAAGGATGTCAGGGACAAGATTATAGACCTACACAAGGCTGGCATGGGCTACAAGACCATCGCCAAGCATTTTGGTGAGAAGGTGACAACAGTTGGTGCGATTGTTCGCAAATGGAAGAAACACAAAAGAGCTGTCAATCTCCCTCGGCCTGGGGCTCCATGTAAGATCTCACCTCGTGGAGTTGCAATGATCATGAGAACGGTGAGGAATCAGCCCAGAACTACATGGGAGGATCTTGTCAATGATCTCAAGGCAGCTGGGACCATAGTCACCAAGAAAACAATTGGTAACACACTACGCCGTGAAGGACTGAAATCCTGCAGCGCCCGCAGGGTCCTCCTGCTCAAGAAAGCACATATACATGCCCGTCTGAAGTTTGCTAATGAACATTTGAATGATTCAGAGGACAACTGGGTAAAAGTGTTGTGGTCAGATGAGACCAAAATGGAGCTGTTTGGCATCAACTCAACTCGCCGTGTTTGGAGGAGGAGGAATGCTGACTATGACCCCAAGAACACCATCCCCACCATCAAACATGGAGGTGGAAACATTATGCTTTGGGGGTGTTTTTCTGCTAAGGGGAAGAACCTCCTTCCCTCAGCCAGGGCATTGAAAATGGGTCGCGGATGGGTATTCCAGCATGACAAAGACCCAAAACACACGGCCACGGCAACAAAGGAGTGGCTCAAGAAGAAGCACATTAAGGTCCTGGAGTGGCCTAGCCAGTCTCCAGACATTAATCCCATAGTAAATCTGTGGAGGGAGCTGAAGGTTCGAGTTGCCAAACGTCAGCCTCGAAACCTTGATGACTTGGAGAAGTTCTGCAAAGAGGAGTGGGACAAAATCCCTCCTGAGATGTGTTTCAACCTGGTGGCCAACTACAAGAAACATCCGACCTCTGATTGCCAACAAGGGTTTTGCCACCAAGTACAAAGTCATGTTTTGCAGAGGGGTCAAATACTTATTTCCCTCATTAAAATGCAAATCAATTTATAACATTTTTGACGTGCGTTTTTCTGGATTTTTTGTTGTTGTTATTCTGTCTCTCACTGTTCAAATAAACCTAACATTAAAATGATAGACTGATCATTTCTTTGTCAGTGGGCAAACGTACAAAATCAGCAGGGGATCAAATACTTTTTTCCCTCACTGTATGTGTGTGTGTGTGTGTGTGTGTGTGTGTGTGTGTGTGTGTGTGTGTGTGTGTTGTGTGTGTGTGTGTGTGTGTGTGTGTGTGTGTGTGTGTGTATATGCAAAGAAATATATGGGTGACTGGAAATGATGCAGACAATTATATTGATGGAAGCAACTAATCTATCTGCAATATTAAAGCTGATCTACCCCCTTAAAAAATGATATAAATATGAATAATACCCACACCTCCCGCTGATCCACCCTGCCCTCCGTTGACTGGAAGTGTCCGTGTTTAAGATGCACTGCGTTGTCTGTGTTTTTCCTATGTCATATGCAGTATGTGCATGTAATCTTGCTAATGTGCACACATCCCACAGCGCTACGGTAGGTCTCTGTTTTCATCCAAGCTTTGTTTACACTGTCAGCATGGATAGTAAAACACTATTTCCATTTCTTTCCATTAAAAGGTAATCTAGCAGATGATCCTTTTTTTCTGTGGTGTTGTCTCCTTCCCCCTCTTCCTTTATGTGTTTGCCTCATTCTTCTTTTGTTATTTGTCACAAACACCTTGTCAAAATATGTGCGGTCTTGGGAAGGTTTGTGGAGCGTACATTGTTCAGGGTGTTCCCATGGAAACGGGGCGAGGGGAATCAGAGGAGACATTGCAGGCACATCTCCAGGCAGGACCTGGGAATCGCACCAGAATCACTCTTCTTCACTCCTAGAAAGACTGCGGCACTTTCCCACAAATTCAAGCATCATTCAACAGTGCTTCATATTAGATATTGTAGTTATTGTGCGCTATGACTAGCAGTGGACAGTATGAATCAATGCCAATTGGAAACACACACAGAACAAATCATCAGTGTTTTGTCCATGAAACGCTCTTTCATGTTCTTACAGGTATTGTCATTTAGTTTTCAGGGAGAGAGGTGCACAATCTTGGACCTTTACCAGTTACATTGACAAGAAAAGCAGTCATCTATTTCAACCTTTAACCACCCTCTCTTTCCCTGCAGGAGGAATTCCCGTGAGATAGTGTGTGTGACCCCAGCAGGGTTGACCCCAGGCAGCACACCAGTCATGGTGGACATCGACTCTGCAGAGCTGAGGAACCCAGAGGTCAAATACAACTACACTGACGACCCCACCGTCCTGAGGATCGAACCCGACTGGAGTATCGCTAGGTAGGGAGGAGATCTGGGTATTTACATGCTCATCGCCTGGTTCTCTGGTTCTGGTCTGGGTTACAGTAGTGTAGCTACAGTGGCACCTCTGTATAAGAGACACTTAGAGATGTGCTATGAGTTAGCGAGGGGCGTACCACTGATCACCATGCGTATATCTGTAAATACACAACCTTGTGAAAAGCCCACTTTGACACAGATCGCTCTGCTTCCTGGTAAACATGTTAAACCACAGCACTGTTACAAGATGCTACAGCCCCCCCCCCCCTTCTATCTCTGTTGACACCACTACCTTCTTCATCTACAATAGATTTATATAATAGGCTGTTGGAATGGAATGAGGAGTATTCCCATCGCTCTGTGGGACTGGCTGTGGAGCAGCTGTGGCCCAACCGCTGCCCCAGACCCCCCATGCCTCTGTGCTCTGTGTGTGGAGGGGGTGAAGGTGGCTACAGAGCCTTAGCCTGGATGGGTGAATGGGCTAACCGACTGACTGCCCCCCCAATGTCTCTAGCGATTCGCCTCATATCTAGGCTCCATCTGGCCCAGTCCATAACAGCAATCAGAAAAACAGACAGGAACACATGCTCACATACATGAACAAATGAAAAACAAATGACTGAGATTCCTGGATCTCTCAAAGACAAAATTGTCTCAGGTGATTGATGTGATCGCTACAGGCCCAAATGGCAGCATAGCATGAACCAGTGGCTAGGAGATGTGTGAACAACATGCTGTTCATCTGTTCACAAAGTTCCACTTTCATGTCTATGTTAACCTCAGTGCACATTCACTGCATTGCACTGTTTTGAATAGGGAGTTGTATACTGGTACATTTAGATGTGCTCATATCGTATTTGTAACTTTCTGAAAAAAGAGACTAGATTAAAACACTTCTTGGTTTTCTGGAGTGAAAAAATAAAATAAATAGCTTATTGATTGAATAAGTGGCTGCTAAATTGCTTCATAATATACAGCAAAGAGAGAATACGATTAACAAAGTAGAAGGGAAGCGCTAGAGTAATTGAGAGAGAATGAAAAAGGAGAGGAAAAAGCAGGAATCCATTCACAAAGTTACTTTGTCAAAGCCCAGTGGAGCCATGTTGCTGAGCTCCATGCAGATTGTGGCTGGGGCTAGAGCTGGGCATGGGGCCGGGGTGGGGTTTGGATGGGGCTGGGGCTAGAGCTGAGCCTGGGGCCGGGGTCTGGGGTCTGGGTGGGGCTAGAGCTGGGGCTGGGGTCTGGATGGGGCTAGAATTGGGGCTGGGACTGGGGGAATGGGGTCTGGGTGGGGCTAGAGCTGGGGTCTGGATGGGGCTGGGGCTAGAGCTGGGCATGGGGCCTGGGCCTGGGGTCTGGATGGGGCTAGAACTGGGCATGGGGTCTGGGTGGGCCTAGAGCTGGGGCTGGGGTCTGGGTGGGGCTGGGGTCTGGATGGGGCTGGGGCTCTCGATGGGGCTGGGACTGGGGGGGACTGGGGCTCTGGATGGGACTGGGCCTGGGGCTCTGAATGGGAATGGGGCTCTGGATGGGGGTGGGACTGGGGCTCTGGATGGGGCTGGGACTGGGGCTCTGAATGGGAATGGGGCTCTGGGACTGGGGCTCTGGATGGGACTGGGGCTCTGAATGGGGCTGGGACTGGTGCTCTGAATGGGAATGGGGCTCTGGATGGGGCTGGGACTGGGGCTCTGAATGGGAATGGGACTGGGGCTCTGGATGGGGGTGGCGCTGGGACTGGGGCTCTGGATGGGACTGGGGCTCTGGATGGGGGTGGGGCTCTGGATGGGGGTGGCGCTGGGACTGGGGCTCTGGATGGGACTGGGGCTCTGGATGGGGGTGGCGCTGGGACTGGGGCTCTGGATGGGAATGGGGCTCTGGTTGGGGGTGGCGCTGGGACTGGGGCTCTGGATGAGACTGGGGCTCTGGATGGGGGTGGCGCTGGGACTGGGGCTCTGGATGGGGGTGGCGCTGGGACTGGGGCTCTGGATGGGAATGGGGCTCTGGATGGGGGTGGCGCTGGGACTGGGGCTCTGGATGGGACTGGGGCTCTGGATGGGGGTGGCGCTGGGACTGGGGCTCTGGATGGAGCTGGGGCTCTGGATGGTACTGGGGCTCTGGATGGGGGTGGCGCTGGGACTGGGGCTCTGGATGGAGCTGGGGCTCTAGATGGTACTGGGGCTCTGGTTGGGGGTGGCGCTGGGACTGGGGCTCTGGATGGGAATGGGGCTCTGGATGGGGGTGGCGCTGGGACTGGGGCTCTGGATGGGAATGGGGCTCTGGATGGGGGTGGCGCTGGGACTGGGGCTCTGGATGGGACTGGGGCTCTGGATGGGGGTGGCGCTGGGACTGGGGCTCTGGATGGGAATGGGGCTCTGGTTGGGGGTGGCGCTGGGACTGGGGCTCTGGATGAGACTGGGGCTCTGGATGGGGTGGCGCTGGGACTGGGGCTCTGGATGGGACTGGGGCTCTGGATGGGGGTGGCGCTGGGACTGGGGCTCTGGATGGGAATGGGGCTCTGGATGGGGGTGGCGCTGGGACTGGGGCTCTGGATGGGACTGGGGCTCTGGATGGGGTGGCGCTGGGACTGGGGCTCTGGATGGAGCTGGGGCTCTGGATGGTACTGGGGCTCTGGATGGGGGTGGCGCTGGGACTGGGGCTCTGGATGGAGCTGGGGCTCTAGATGGTACTGGGGCTCTGGTTGGGGGTGGCGCTGGGACTGGGGCTCTGGATGGGACTGGGGCTCTGGATGGGGGTGGCGCTGGGACTGGGGCTCTGGATGGAGCTGGGGCTCTGGATGGTACTGGGGCTCTGGATGGGGGTGGCGCTGGGACTGGGGCTCTGGATGGAGCTGGGGCTCTAGATGGTACTGGGGCTCTGGTTGGGGGTGGCGCTGGGACTGGGGCTCTGGATGGGAATGGGGCTCTGGATGGGGGTGGCGCTGGGACTGGGACTCTGGATGGGACTGGGGCTCCGGATGGGGGTGGCGCTGGGACTGGGGCTCTGGATGGGGGTGGCGCTGGGACTGGGGCTCTGGATGGGACTGGGGCTCTGGATGGAGCTGGGGCTCTGGATGGTACTGGGGCTCTGGATGGTACTGGGGCTCTGGATGGTACTGGGGCTCTGGATGGGACTGGGGCTCTGGATGGAGCTGGGGCTCTGGATGGTACTGGGGCTCTGGATGGTACTGGGGCTCTGGATGGGACTGGGGCTCTGGATGGAGCTGGGGCTCTGGATGGTACTGGGGCTCTGGATGGGACTGGGGCTCTGGATGGAGCTGGGGCTCTGGATGGTACTGGGGCTCTGGATGGTACTGGGGCTCTGGATGGTACTGGGGCTCTGGATGGTACTGGGGCTGCGCTGGTGGGGAAGAGAGAGAGAGTCTATTCTCAAGGTCCCGTCGGTTAAGCGTTAAGCGTATAGCTGAGTTAAGAGTGCTTTCTGAGAGCCGGGCTGGAGGTAGAGGCTTTACACAAATACTTCTGTGGAGAAGTTGGTGTCGGCTTCCAGCTGTATTAAGGCCGTCTCAGCCTTATCCCCAGTCTCATCCCCAGTCTCAGCACCAGCCTCATCCCCAGTCTCAACCTCAGCCTCATCCATGCATTTAGGGGGAAGGAAGTCGACAGCAGAGAACACAGCACTCACCAGGGTAGACAAAGGAAAGCACAGGGGATGACGGCACGCATTACTTCCCAGACATAGTGGGTGTTATTATGCACGGGCTTTCCAGACACTGTGATTGTAACTAGTCACTCCATTTGTGACTGTCTCCTAGTACTTACAGTACACATACAACACATCTTACATTCAGGGTGTATATTCACCACTTCACCCAATGCTGGCAACTGAATATACTTCAATCTACTGTCTTCTAATTTGTTATGCATGTTCACATTTACATAATTGTTAAGCAAGTTATTATTTTGTCTCGTCAGTGGTGGAACCCTGTTGACCATCAGCGGTACTAACCTAGCCACCATCAGAGAGCCCAAGATCAGAGCTAAGTATGGCTCTGCCGAGTCTTTCCATGTGAGTATGAACCTGGCCAGACCCCTCAGTACACACACCTCACTCACACACACCTCACTCACTCACTCACTCACTCACTCACTCACTCACTCACTCACTCACTCACTCACTCACTCACTCACTCACAGATCACTCACTTTTACACACCTCACTCACACACTCACTCACTCACTCACTCACTCACTCACTCACTCACTCACTCACTCACTCACTCACTCACTCACTCACTCACTCACAGATCACTCACTTTTACACATCTCACTCACACACACACGCCTCACTCACACACTAGTGATGCGCGGGTTGACTCATAACCCGTAGTCCCCGACGAAAACAATACCTTAAAAAAATCCATAAATGTATAATTCTTGTGTAATTTAGGTTTTTCTTTCATTTTTGGGGGCTATCTGTCATTATAGCATACGCCTTAACTTTAGGTCCTAACTGTACACGCGCCAAATAGCCTACATGCCAAACGACCAATGCTTTTGGGAACGTGCAGACAAAGTTAACGTTGATCTACAAAGTCAGAGTTTAATTCAATAAGAGAAATGCTGCAAAATGGAGAGTTGAAAATGAAGAGAAAGGAGGGCTGGAAAATGAACGTTGTTTGGGAAAGATTTGGTGAAGTGGTGAAAGAGGATGATGGCAGTAATGTGTGATGATTGTGAGGCGCTGTACAAATTCAACAGTCACAAGACGGTGACTTCAAATAGGCCTATGGCACGTCAAGGGAACTGTAGCCTACTGTTTAGATGGGTTACATGGAAACTGAAATCTAGAAATTGACTGTAGGTCTATAACCTCTCAAATAGCCTTCATATTAACTCCTGCAGAATTAAGCATTTCTTGCAGTAAAATGATACACCAAATATAGGCTACATTTTGAGTTGGGAACAGAAGAAATATGATTCATTTATTTTTTGCATCTTGAGAGAATGCGAATGCACAATTAGAGTCTGTAGAGGTGCTATCTTTATCAGCATCATAGACGCTGATAGTATTTCAACCACATAAAATATGCATACAACCCCAAGTGAAATCTTATCAGAAACATGTTGGGTCATGATCAATGATCAAACTGATGTCATTTGGAATTTTTCCACATTTCCCGTTTTTGTTTTGTTATTGTATTTTCTCCCCGGTCCCTAAATGTCTTCTCTCTGTGAATAAAGCAGAAATGACAGATTAAACTTTACTGATGTCAACGAGATTGAAGCATTAATTCTAACGATTTATTACATTATTGGTGAAGCTGCATGTATCTAATTATAGACAAGTTGACTAACAAATAGCCTTACAACATTTCAGAGATCATAAGCAGAAACATACCTAAAGAATCCTTCATCCTCTGTCAAAAAGTCCTTGCGCCGTCTCTGATTGTAACCAACAACTTATTGTCTATATTAGCTCGTTAGGGTTGGTGCAGCCTCAGTCACACCTCACTCACACACACACACACACACACACACACACACACACACACCTCACTCACACACATTTCAGTCACACACACACACCTTGAACTCACACACAGACACACCTCACTCACACCTCAACTCACTCACACACACACACACACATCTCACCTACACACACCATGTCACACGGTGTCTTCCAAGGTGGCCGTCAGACTGTCTGCCCATTCAGTGTCTTGTTTCTGCCCTGCTCCTTGGAACAAGACATCCAACACCCCCCCAGGCCGTTTAACCTTTCAAATGTCACAGGACAACAAAGCAGTGTTGGCAAATCCCCCCTCACCCCCTCACCTTGCACCACGGGGCTCCATTAACCTTTCCTCCAGTTCTAACAGAAGGGAATCAACTTCTGCTTAATGACCGTGTCCTAATGCCCCGTCCCTTGTGCTCAGTTTAAACTAGCTTCTCCTCTAGACACAATGCTGCTGAGGTCCTTGTGCTCAATGTTGGTTAGCATGTTTAGTGGTCCCTGTAGAGGAGCATACAGTGTAGGAGATTATTACAGTTCTGAAAATACTAGCAATGGCTGGAGACATAAACACAACACACCAAAGCAGTAATGTTTAGCTGGGGATTAGAGAACCTATAATGAGATATATATAAACCAATACAGCAACCTGGGTTCCCTAGGGGACCAAACAATTTGTCATATCACACTTTACTAAAAACAATTTTCCCTCTCAGAACTGCACAGTGTTTAATAACTCTGTGATGGTGTGCCTGGCCCCGTCGGTTTCCGACTCCGAGAGGGGCTTCTCAGACACGGGCAGTGGGCCGGATGAGATCGGCTTCTACATGGACAACGTCCGCGCTCTGATGGTGGTCAACGAGACGTTCAGCTACTACCCCGACCCCGTGTTCGAACTCCTCAGCCCCACCGGGGTCCTGGAGCTAAAACCCACCTCACCTCTAATCCTCAAGGTAAAGAGCCCGAGCAGAGTGGCTGGATTGGGGGGAGAGGCTCACGCATTTTAATGACTTGATATTGACGTTGTTAAATGTTTACCAGGGATTTGTCTTTCACCTGTCTATCTCATAAACCATTAATATAATTGTATTTGTTTAGCTTAAATTCCTATTGAAATACAGTGTATAATTCTACTATTATATAAAATAATCGACTGATTATTCGATGTAGATTGTACCAGCATCCCCCAGCTCCGACTCAAAACATAACAATTGTGATGGCGGTGCTTCATTATTTTCCTGTGAGCCAATTGAAATAGGAAGAAAAAAAACAGAGCGACTATAATTTCTTTAAATGAAATGTATTAACGAAACCTTTTCTGATTGCAGAGAGAATCCCCCGCCTGGCTTGTTAAAACTAACCTCCACATTAGCACAGTGATGAGAATAAGAAAAAGCAATTTGGTGAAATAATCAGGGGTATTTTACGAGATGCGCATTGCATTCGCCACGGAATTCATTTCGCATCTGATATGATGTGTGTTGCTAGAGGTGGTGTCGGGGTGCGTGCCTGATGCAGGGTGAAATGATAGTGGATAGAATGCATGCCTAAAATGTTCCAGGGCGTGACCTGCCCGGGAGGAGCCCTGTGGAGAGAGGGATTGGAAGTCTGCTCTTCTCTCATGCTACGGGAGCAGTGGGTGGCAGAACAGCACTCTCTCTCTCTCCACCTGCTCCTCTTGTTGCTCCTCTCTCTGTAGTTGAAGGCTACAGATCTGTCAGACAATGCCCTCGCTCTCACACCTTGGCATAGAGAGAGACACTTGAAGAAAAAAAATGAAAAAAATGGAAGTTTTCCTGAAGCTTTTGTCAATTAGAATTCTTGTATCCTCCAACATTGGAGCCAGCTTCAGACTTGTCCGCTAGCAGCCTTGGATCCTGGGAGTTGCCTGACTGGTTGAAGACAAGGTTCATTATACTGTTCCTAGCCATGGATGAAAGGCTGAGCCATGTTGATTAAAGTTTGACATTGTGTTTCTGTTTGTCCCCTCAGGGTCGTAACCTTATCCCTGCGGCCCCTGGTAACTCCAGGTTGAACTACACAGTGTTCATCGGGGAGACCCCCTGTGTGCTAACCCTCTCTGAAACCCAGCTGCTGTGTGAATGGCCCAACCTCACCGGACAGCACAAAGTCACGGTGGGCACTCGATACCATTTCACATAAGACTCCCTCATCTCCCTCATATTCAATGGGCTTTACCTAACATGTATTCTCATATTTTAATTCCATCAGTTCATTTTGTTCAGTAAAATTCTACATTTCATGTAGAATAGTAAATAGTTTTTATTTATTTTTATGTGCAAAGGCTACTCTCTCTAAATATCCTCAAATATTCCCACACAGTCCCCTCCAAACGTACCTCTACTCTCCTCTCTAGTCACACTGTCTGTGTGACGTTTACTAGTCTGGAATACCTTGAAAGTACTGACAATGCATCCATGTAATTCAATATGAAGGCTCTCCAAACTACCAGTAGGCTTGGAGCTGGATTTTATTTCCGTAACTAAATGTCATGTTGAATATTGAATAGTCGTGTGTGTGTGTGGTGGGCTGGGAAGAAGGGCACAGCTATGTGTTGTATTCCCTCTGTAAAATGACCTACATACCTGTACAGGGGACCCCACAAGTCTGTGTCTCTGGATGGGTGCAGTCGTGTGTGTGAGTGTGAGTGTGTGTGTGAGTGTGAGTGTGTGGGTGTGTTGTTTTGTTTGCTCCCTCAGATGCACAACTGTGTGTTGGTGGCTGTGCCCCCTGCGAGTTTTCTAAGGAATGTATTTGGCCTTTATGGTTTTTTTGTTCTCTTCAGTTCCTTCCTTGTCAATACAATTGAGCAATAAGGCCCGAGGGGGTGTGGTATATGGCCAACAACCACGGCTAAGGGCTGTTCTTACGCACGACACAACGCTGAGTGTCTGGACACAGCCCTTAGCTGTGGTGTATTGGCCATATACCACAAACCCCCGATGTGCCTTATTGCTATTATAAACTGGTTACCAACGTAATTAGAACAGTAAATAAGTAGTTTTGCGTCATACTCATGGTATATTGTCTCTTATACCACGGCCATCAGTATCCAGGGCTCGAACGACCCGGTTTCTAAAAGAAAATAGATTATGTTTCGAACCTATGCCATCAACAGAAGTAACTTTTAGCACCTGAACCAAAACAACCCAATTTTCTAAGTCTAACATTCTTTGGCTGTGTTAACTTGATGAGGCTCTACTTTAAAGTGCAGTAATCATAGTTCATCTAAACCCTTATCAACCCCCCACTGAATACCTTGATTTGAGATATTCCAGTAATAGGTTCTGTCAGACCTGCTGTGTTTATGTAAATGTTGTTTGTTAGAACCCATTCCCAGTGTTTTACTCCTATTAATGACTTTGGTTCCTGAGGGGAAGTCTCTTTAACTGTAGTGATTGCTTTGTTTGATTACACTCTGTGACGTGTTTCTGTGTGTGTGTGTGTGTGTGTGTGTGTGTGTTCAGGTCCGGGTGGGTGGGTTCGAGTACTCCCCTGGTACTCTCCAGATCTACTCAGATAGCCTGCTGACCCTGCCCGCCATCATCGGCATCGGGGGAGGTGGCGGTCTGTTGCTATTGGTCATCATCGCTGTGCTCATCGCCTACAAGAGGAAGTCTCGCGATGCTGACCGCACCCTGAAACGCCTGCAGCTGCAGATGGACAACCTGGAGTCCAGAGTGGCCCTTGAATGTAAAGAAGGTATGACAGACACACACACACACACACACACACACACTCTCTCTCTCTTTTCTCTCTCTCTATATATGTATATATTTTTTTTTAAATGTCTCACTCTTTTCTCCTCTCTCTCTCTCCCTCTCTCTCGCTCTCTATCTCTCTCTGTCTATACACACAGTGTATATATATATACTGCCGTTCAAAAGTTTGGGGTCGCTTAGAAATGTCCTTGTTTTTGAAAGAAAATCATTTTTTTTGTCCATTAAAATAACATCAAATTGATCAGAAATACAGTGTAGACATTTTTAATGTTGTAAATGACTATTGTACCTGGAAACTGATTTTTTAATGGAATATCTACATAGGCCCATTATCAGGAACCATCACTCTTGTTTCCAATGGCACATTGTGTTAGCTAATCCAAGTTTATAATTTTAAAAGGCTAATTGTTCATTAGAAAACCATTTTTCAATTATGTTAGCACAGCTAAAAACGGTTGTTCTGAATAAAGAAGCAATAAAACTGGCCTTTAGACTAGTTGAGTGTCTGAAGCATCAGCATTTGTGGGTTTGATTACAGGCTCAAAATGGCCAGAAACAAAGAACTTTCTTCTGAAACTTGTCAATCTATTCTTGTTCTGAGAAATGAAGGCTATTCCATGCAAGAAATTGCCAAGAAACTGAAGATCTCGTACAACGCTGTGTAATACTCCCTTCACAGAACAGCGCAAACTGGCTCTAATCAGAATAGAAAGAAAAGTGGAAGGCCCCGGTGCACAACTGAGCAAGAGGACAAGTATATTAGTGTCTAGTTTCAGAAACAGATGCCTCACAAGTCCTCAACTGGCAGCTTCATTAAATAGTACCCGCAAAACACCCGTCTCAACGTTAACAGTGAAGAGGTGACTCTGGGATGCTGGCCTTATAGACAGAGTTCCTCTGTCCAGTGCCTGTATTCTTTTGCCCATCTTAATATTTTATTTTTATTGGCCAGTCTGAGATATGGCCTTTTCTTTGCAACAGCATCCCGGAGTTGCCTCCACTGTTGACGTTGAGACTGGTGGACAAAAAATGTGCTTTTCTTTCAAAAACAAGGACATTTCTAAGTGACCCCAAACTTAGAACCCAATTATATAAATGCTCATTCTTTTCTCTTTTCTCTCTCTCTCACTTTCTTCTCTTTCTCTCTTTTCTCTCTTTTCCCTCTCTCTTCTCCCTCTATTTTCTCTCTCTCTTCCCTCTTTCTCTCTTCTCACTCTCTTCTCTTTCTCACTCTCTTCTCTTTCTCTCTCTCGCTCTTCTCTCTCGCTCTTTCTCACTCTTCTCTGTCTCTTCGCTTTCTCTCTTTTACTCTTTCTCTTTGTCTCTCTATTTTATAATCACTCTCTATGTGGATATGTCACTATCCTGTAGCTGCGCTCTGTCTAGTCGTCATGGTAACATGTTGGTGTGGATGATGCCCGGCCTGAAGCTCTGTTGTGGTGGTGTGGCCGCGGTATCCTCAGAATGTGTGAGTGTGTGCGTTTGTGTTGTGCTGACAACCCTGTTGGTGTTGTGGCGTTGTGCGGTGCAACGCTTCTCTGCTGTGTTGGGCTCTGCCTGCCTGCTGTATTCCGAGAGATGGACGGAGACTAATTGGCCATTATCTGTGGCTGGATGTCCGGAGTGTCACAACCTTGTCAGTCGCAGCCCATAGCACAGCCTGTGGCCAAACACTGAGGGATACAGAGATAGAGGGAGGAGAAATCTGTCAGGGGAGAGAGAGAGAGAGAGAACAGAGGGACTGTGTGGGGTCAGATGGAACAGTACAGGGGGCATTGTAGAGTGGTTCATGTAAAGCTGCGGTTACTCCACTTGTATACCTGATATAATGAGCATTGTTGACCAGCAGCACCAGATAGTGACAGTATTCTACACCTCTGTCTGTGTAGCTGGAAGGTTTGGTGTAGAAACCGTGAGCTCCACTAGGAAGTGGAGCATTGCTGTGTCCCCGCCCCATGCCCCAGCAGACTGTGGGGTGGGCCTGGCAGCGGGGAGCTGGGCGTGTCACACTAAGTGTCAGTCAGCAGGGAAGAGGACTGGATGATAGGAGAGGTGGAGCTCAGTGAACCGTGCTGGAAGGGCCATCAGAGAGCAGTGTAATCCAAACAAACACACAGACAACACTAAGGGTCACACGGCTAATGAGTCATTAACAGATTAGATGCTGCTGCAACTGTGGACAGGGAGAAGATCGTCTGTGTAGTTTACTCTGCTGGATGTAATGGTGGCTTTGCCTCAGCGCTTACACACAACAAACTCAATAGAATGAAGAACAACTCTTTTATTTACTCAATCAATGGAACGTCTAGACATAGCCAGTCATCTTTTCTGCCAGCAATTTATGTTGACAATTCTTAAATAATAACTTAAAATAGTTATTATTGCCTCTTTTATTTGTTATTTGTCATCTTTTATGATTATACAGATAACCCAGACAGGCATTGTAGAGTGATTCATGTAAAGCTGCTGTTCCGTTCAGACAGAACAGGTAGAGGGCAAAACACATGGATCCCTACCAAACCATGCTATAACAGAGCCTCAAAACCAGACTTAGGGCAGGCATGATATACAATGAGTAATATAATCAAATACTACAAATAATACAAAGATATTAAGTCAAATATAATGATACAAATTCTAATTTGGGTTGGTTTATGGAGTTGTGAAATTAGCTGGGGGCATGTCTTCCAGAAAGGATAGGAAAGGTTGCCAGATATTAAATGTAATTGCAGATCCCTCTAACGGAGTAGGTTTTTTTTTTTATAGCTTGAGGTGTTGCATAACTTCCTTTATCCAATCGTTAAAAGTAGAAGGAAACCGACCCTTCCACTTAAATAGTACAAGATTTAAATAGTTATTTTATCTCTATGAATAACTGGACCCATACTTAACGGACCGTGTATGTTGTCCATGATAATAAAGCCTTAATTTCTCCTCTCATTTTTGATAGAATTCTTGCCTTTTTCCTGTAGGAATGTGGTGTGTATAATATCTAAGTGGCTGCTGTACTGTATGTAGAAGTAGAGAAGCCCCCACAGAGGGAGGATCTACTCTACTATTAGAGTCCCAGCAGACGACACAGGCCAATAACAGCTGGAGGAAATGATGCATGAAACACATTGCTCCTTTATTAATTATCCACTCATGCAATTAATTGACTTTCTTTCAGATGAACTTTGTTTTCTCTTTTTCTCTTTCCATCTCTCTTTTTCTGTAATTATTTTATTCTGGTTCGCTCTCCTCGAATTTCCAGCAAGAATGTGGATTCAATTTCAGAAACCCTGTACCAGAAGAATGAAATCAACATCCTATTTTATTGCCTATCCATCTGTCTTTTTCTAGAAGCCAATTGGTGCGGTGGTAGATGATTGCTGGTGACATTAACACTGTGCAACACAGTGTAATGAAGATACGCTACATCCAGAATATCCTTCCTATGTCCATTCTTGCTAACCACTGTGTCTGTCTGTCTGTCTCTCTGTGTGTTCCCTCAGCCTTTGCAGAGCTGCAGACAGACATTCATGAGCTGACCCAGGAGCTGGACGGAGCGGGCATCCCCTTCCTGGAGTACAGGACCTACGCCATGCGGGTCCTGTTCCCTGGCATCGAGGACCACCCCGTGCTCAAGGAGATGGAGGTACGGGTCAAGGAGGTACACCACCACTGCCACCGCAGCATGTAGACTAGAACATCTATATCTATACCTATCTTTCTATATCTACCTATATCTATACCCCATACTCTGGCTGCATAATGAAAGGAACCTATGATCTAGGTTATATGTTATGGCTATACCACTTTATATACATTAGCCACATCACATAGTATGTTTTTCTGCATGTAATATCAATGTCATTACACATTATATCGTATATCATTTTATATTATTTTACAGTGGGAAAAACAAGTAAATCATTAAATCCCACCTGGTTTACCATGAAATATATCCAAATGGCTGTCGGAATACAGTGTAGAGACTGTCTCCACCGCCTGCCATGTCAACCACAGGCTCTTCTAAAGGGGAGGGATTACATCTTTATTGTTTTGCCTGGGTTTCTTTTCTACCGAATTTCCCCTCGGGTCCCAGGCGTAATCAACTGTCCATACACACGGCTCAATCCCTTATTGCTCTGTGTAGCTGCTCTCCCCAAAGCAACCTACAGTACCCAGCCTGTTCCCCAGAGGCCCTGGAATTTCATTTAGCTCAGCTGAGGAAAATTGAGGCACTTTATTAGGCTGTGTAGTGGAAGGAAGAGAGATTCTGTGGAGTCACTGTATGGTGTATGGTATGCCGGTCCTCAATTGTCTACAGGACTGAATGTATGTCAGAGTTATGAGGGCAGACGAGGATCATGGGAGACAGGTCGGTGGGTGGATGGGGCCAGGGGATAGGTTCGTGGAAGAAGAAGTGGTTTTTCATAAAGACAAAGACAGTACTTTGACTTGTTTTTCCTTTTATTAACACATACTGGGTGTTGTTTGGGAATGACATTATGCCTTGCAGAATATACTAGATGTTTGTCTCTCTTTTGAAGAGACACTACCCAGTAGCACTGCCTCATCTGTGTGAGAGAGTTAGAGTGACGGATTGTGGGTCAGGTCTAGAGGGGGCTGTAGTGTTGCTGATGAGAAGTGACAGATGGAACAAGCTTCTGTCACCCAGCCACCCCCGGACGCACAGCACAGCACTGCACAGGCCCTCTCCTCGCCTCTCACCCAGCCACCCCCGACCCACAGGCCCTCTCCTCGCCTCTCACCCAGCCACCCCCGACCCACAGGCCCTCTCCTCGCCTCTCACCCAGCCACCCCGACCCACAGGCCCTCTCCTCGCCTCTCACCCAGCCACCCCCGACCCACAGGCCCTCTCCTCGCCTCTCACCCAGCCAGCCACCCCCCGACCCACAGGCCCTCTCCTCAGGCTCTCTCACTCTCACCCAGCCACCCCCGACCCACAGGCCCTCTCCTCGCCTCTCACCCAGCCACCCCCGACCCACAGGCCCTCTCCTCGCCTCTCACCCAGCCACCCCCGACCCACAGGCCCTCTCCTCGCCTCTCACCCAGCCACCCCCGACCCACAGGCCCTCTCCTCGCCTCTCACCCAGCCACCCCCGACCCACAGGCCCTCTCCTCGCCTCTCACCCAGCCACCCTCGACCCACAGGCCCTCTCGCCTCTCACCCAGCCACCCCGACCAACAGGCCTCTCACTCAGCCACCCCCGACCCACAGGCCCTCTCCTCGCCTCTCACCCAGCCACCCCCGACCCACAGGCCCTCCCCTCGCCTCTCACCCAGCCACCCCCGACCCACAGGCCCTCCCCTCGCCTCTCACCCAGCCAGGCCCTCCCCTCGCCTCTCCCCGACCCACAGGCCCTCTCCTCGCCTCTCACCCAGCCACCCCCAACCCACAGGCCCTCCCCTCGCCTCTCACCCAGCCACCCCCGACCCACAGGCCCTCCCCTCGCCTCTCACCCAGACCCACCCCCGACTCAGAGGGCCCTCCCCTCGCCTCTCACCCAGCCACCCCCGACCAACAGGCCCTCCCTTCGCCTCGCCTCTCACCCAGCCACCCCTGACCCACAGGCCCTCTCCTCGCCTCTCACCCAGCCACCCCGACCAACAGGCCCTCCCTTCGCCTCTCACCCAGCCACCCCTGACCCACAGGCCCCTCTCACTCGCCTCTCACCCAGCCACCCCCGACCCACAGGCCCTCTCCTCGCCCTCTCACCCAGCCACCCCCAACCCACAGGCCCTCCCTCGCCTCTCACCCAGCCACCCCCGACCCACAGGCCCTCCCCTCGCCTCTCACCCAGCCACCCCCGACCCAGAGGCCCTCCCCTCGCCTCTCACCCAGCCACCCCTGACCCACAGGCCCTCTCCTCGCCTCTCACCCAGCCACCCCCGACCAACAGGCCCTCCCTTCGCCTCTCACCCAGCCACCCCCAACCCACAGGCCCTCCCCTCGCCTCTCACCCAGCCACCCCCGACCCACAGGCCCTCCCTCGCCTCTCACCCAGCCACCCCCGACCCACAGGCCCTCTCCTCGCCTCTCACCCAGCCAACCCCGACCCACAGGCCCTCCCTCTCACCCAGCCACCCCGACCCACAGGCCCTCCCTCGCCTCTCACCCAGCCACCCCGACCCACAGGCCCTCCCCTCGCCTCTCACCCAGCCACCCCGACCCACAGGCCCTCACCCAGCCACCCCCCTCGCCTCTCACCCAGCCACCCCCGACCCACAGGCCCTCTCCTCGCCTCTCACCCAGCCACCCCCGACCCACAGGCCCCCTCCCTCACCCAGCCACCCCCGACCCACAGGCCCCTCTCGCCTCTCACCCAGCCACCCCTGACCCACAGGCCCTCTCCTCGCCTCTCACCCAGCCACCCCCGACCCACAGGCCCTCCCTCGCCTCTCACCCAGCCACCCCGACCCACAGGCCCTCTCCTCGCCTCTCACCCAGCCACCCCCGACCCACAGGCCCTCTCCTCGCCTCTCACCCAGCCACCCCCCCGACCCACAGGCCCTCCCCTCGCCTCTCACCCAGCCACCCCAGACCCACAGGCCCTCCCTCGCCTCTCACCCAGCCACCCCCGACCCACAGGCCCTCCCTCGCCTCTCACCCAGCCACCCCCGACCCACAGGCCCTCTCCTCGCCTCTCACCCAGCCAACCCCGACCCACAGGCCCTCCCCTCGCCTCTCACCCAGCCACCCCCGACCCACAGGCCCTCCCCTCGCCTCTCACCCAGCCACCCCTGACCCACAGGCCCTCTCCTCGCCTCTCACCCAGCCACCCCCGACCCACAGGCCCTCTCCTTGCTTCTCACCCAGCCAGCACAGGCCCCCCCGCTCTCACCCAACAGGCCCTCCCTTCGCCTCTCACCCAGCCACCCCTGACCCACAGGCCCTCCCTCGCCTCTCACCCAGCCACCCCGACCCACAGGCACAGCCACTGCACAGGCCCTCCCTCGCCTCTCACCCAGCCACCCCCAACCCACAGGCCCTCTCCTTGCCTCTCACCCAGCCACTCCCGACCCACAGGCCCTCCCTTCGCCTCTCACCCAGCCATCCCCAACCCACAGGCCCTCCCTCGCCTCTCACCCAGCCACCCCCGACCCACAGGCCCTCCCCTCGCCCTCGCCACCCCTCTCACCCAGCCACCCCAGACCCACAGGCCCTCCCCTCACCCAGCCACCCCTGACCCACAGGCCTCTCACCCAGCCACCCCCCCAGGCCCCACAGGCCCTCCACAGGCCCTCGCCTCTCACCCAGCCACCCCCGACCCACAGGCCCTCTCCTCGCCTCTCACCCAGCCAACCCCGACCCACAGGCCCTCCCCTCACCCAGCCACCCCCGACCCACAGGCCCTCCCCTCTCACCCAGCCACCCCGACCCACAGGCCCTCCCTCGCCTCTCACCCAGCCACCCCTGACCCACAGGCCCTCGCCTCCTCACCCAGCCACCCCCGACCCACAGGCCTCTCACCCAGCCACCCCGACCCACAGGCCCTCTCCTTGCCTCTCACCCAGCCACCCCCGACCAACAGGCCCTCCCTTCGCCTCTCACCCAGCCACCCCTGACCCACAGGCCCTCCCCTCGCCTCTCACCCAGCCACCCCGACCCACAGGCACAGCACTGCACAGGCCCTCCCCTCGCCTCTCACCCAGCCACCCCCAACCCACAGGCCCTCTCCTTGCCTCTCACCCAGCCACTCCCGACCCACAGGCCCTCCCCTCGCCTCTCACCCAGCCACCCCCAACCCACAGGCCCTCTCCTCGCCTCTTACCCAGCCACCCCGGACACACACCACTGCACAGGCCCTCTCCTCTCTATGCCTCAGTTTATCCCCCTTCTTCCTCTCCCTTTCCTTTCTGTTTCCTCCTGTGCTCTACTGACAACTTATGGCAAATTGATCATAACGTATTTGAGGAAGCAGCTCCTAAGATAGAATGCACTGCAGGCTTTAAAAGCAACTAGGGTCATGAATGTAATAATAACAATGTATTTCCTTCATAGGGCAACATCTCATGCCTTGTATACATGACATAGTCATGCTTGATATAAATGTATGCTTACGTAATGTATTATTTACAATAGCTTTACTCCATCTATGTACATTATACTATTTCCATTAGCCCTACTCCAAAATATTTACATATTTCTATATTACATTGACAACACGTGTAAGTGACAGCCAGTCCCCTGGTCTGATGCTGTTGTTGTTGACAGGTCCAGGCCAACCAGGAGAAGGCCCTGACTCTGTTTGGCCAGCTCCTCACCAAGAAGCACTTCCTGTTGACATTCATCCGCACCCTGGAGGCGCAGCGCTCCTTCTCCATGCGTGACCGTGGCAACGTGGCGTCGCTCATCATGACTGCGCTGCAGGGGGAGATGGAGTACGCCACGGGGGTCCTTAAACAGCTGCTCTCTGACCTCATCGACAAGAACCTGGAGAGCAAGAACCACCCCAAGCTGCTGCTGCGCCGGTGAGATGGACACACTCACACACTTGTTTGTCGACACGCTCACACACTCACCCACTGACACATTCGCACATTCGTCTGTTGAACACACTCACACACTCGTCTGTTGACACATTCGCACATTCGTCTGTTGACACACTCACACATTCGTCTGTTGACACAGTCACACATTCGTCTGTTGACACACTCACACATTCGTCTGTTGACACACTCACACATTCGTCTGTTGACACACTCACACATTCGTCTGTTGACACAATCACACATTCGTCTGTTGACACACTCACACATTCGTCTGTTGACACACTCACACATTCGTCTGTTGACACACTCACACATTCGTCTGTTGACACACTCACACATTCGTCTGTTTACACAATCACACATTCGTCTGTTGACACACTCACACATTCGTCTGTTGACACAGTCACACATTCGTCTGTTGACACACTCACACATTCGTCTGTTGACACACTCACACACTCGTCTGTTGACACACTCACACATTCGTCTGTTGACACACTCACACATTCGTCTGTTGACACACTCACACATTCGTCTGTTGACACACTCACACATTCGTCTGTTGACACACTCACACATTCGTCTGTTGACACACTCACCCACTGACACATTTGCACATTCATCTGTTGACACACTCACACATTCGTCTGTTGACACACTCACACATTCGTCTGTTGACACACTCACACACTCGTCTGTTGACACACTCACACACTCGTCTGTTGACACACTCACACATTCGTCTGTTGACACACTCACACACTCGTCTGTTGACACACTCACACATTCGTCTGTTGACACACTCACACACTCGTCTGTTGACACACTCACACATTCGTCTGTTGACACACTCACACATTCGTCTGTTGACACACTCACACACTCGTCTGTTGACACACTCACGCATTCGTCTGTTGACACACTCACTGTTGCATTCACACGTCTGTTGACACACTCACACATTCGTCTGTTGACACACTGACACACACACTCGTCTGTTGACACACTCACACACTCGTCTGTTGACACACTGACACACTCACACTCGTCTGTTGACACACTCACACACTCGTCTGATGACACACTCACACATTCGTCGGTTGACACACTCACACACTCGTCTGTTGACACACTCACACACTCGTCTGTTGACACACTCACACACTCGTCTGTTGACACACTCACCCACTCGTCTGTTGACACACTCACACACTCGTCTGATGACACACTCACACACTCGTCTGTTGACACACTCACACATTCGTCTGTTGACACACTCACACATTCGTCTGTTGACACACTCACACATTCGTCTGTTGACACACTCACACATTCGTCTGTTGACACACTCACACACTCGTCTGTTGACACACTCACACACTCGTCTGTTGACACACTCACACATTCGTCTGTTGACACACTCACACATTCGTCTGTTGACACACTCACACACTCGTCTGTTGACACACTCACACATTCATCTGTTGACACACTCACGCACTCGTCTGTTGACACACTCACGCATTCGTCTGTTGACACACTCACGCATTCGTCTGTTGACACACTCACGCATTCGTCTGTTGACACACACATTCTCACACACTTCGTCTGTTGACACACTCACACATTCGTCTGTTGACACACTCACACACTCGTCTGTTGACACACTCACACACTCGTCTGTTGTCTGTTGACACACTCACACACACACTCACACACTCGTCTGTTGACACACTCACCACACTCGTCTGTTGACACACTCACACACTCGTCTGATGACACACTCACACATTCGTCTGTTGACACACTCACACATTCGTCTGTTGACACACACTCGTCTATTGACACACTTCGTCTGTTGACACACTCACACACTCGTCTGTTGACACACTCTGTTGACACACTCACACACTCATCTGTTGACACACTCACACACTCGTCTGTTGACACACTCACACATTCGTCTGTTGACACACTCACACATTCGTCTGTTGACACACTCACACATTCTGTCTGTTGACACACTCACACACTCGTCTGTTCTGTCTGACACACTCACACACTCGTCTGTTGACACACTCACACACTCGTCTGTTGACACACTCACACATTCGTCTGTTGACACACTCACACATTCGTCTGTTGACACACTCACACACTCGTCTGTTGACACACTCACACACTCGTCTGTTGACACACTCACACATTCGTCTGTTGACACACTCACACATTCGTCTGTTGACACACTCACACACTCGTCTGTTGACACACTCACACACTCGTCTGTTGACACACTCACACATTCGTCTGTTGACACACTCACACATTCGTCTGTTGACACACTCACCCACTGACACATTCGCACATTCGTCTGTTGACACACTCACACATTCGTCTGTTGACACACTCACACATTCGTCTGTTGACACCCTCACACATTCGTCTGTTGACACACTCACACATTCGTCTGTTGACACACTCACACATTCGTCTGTTGACACACTCACACACTCGTCTGTTGACACACTCACACATTCGTCTGTTGACACACTCACACACTCGTCTGTTGACACACTCACACACTCGTCTGTTGACACACTCACACACTCGCCTGTTGACACACTCACACATTCGTCTGTTGACACACTCACACATTCGTCTGTTGACACACTCACACACTCGTCTGTTGACACACTCACACACTCGTCTGTTGACACACTCACACACTCTGTTGCCTGTCTTGACACACTCACACATTCGTCTGTTGACACACTCACACACTCGTCTGTTGACACACTCACACACTCGTCTGTTGACCCACTCACACATTCGTCTGTTGACACACTCACACATTCGTCTGTTGACACACTCACACATTCGTCTGTTGACACCCTCACACATTCGTCTGTTGACACACTCACACATTCGTCTGTTGACACACTCACACACTCATCTGTTGACACACTCACACACTCGTCTGTTGACGCACTCACACATTCGTCTGTTGACACACTCACACACTCGTCTGTTGACACACTCACACACTCGTCTGTTGACACACTCACACACTCGTCTGTTGACACACTCACACACTCGTCTGTTGACACACTCACACACTCGTCTGTTGACACACTCACACACTCGTCTGTTGACACACTCACACATTTGCCCGTTCTAACACATTTTTTAATACTGTTCAAATCCAATCAAATTTTATTGGTCGCATACACATATTTAGCAGATGTTATTGCAGGTGTAGCGAAATGCTTGTGTTCCTACTGTTGCTCCAACAGTGCAGTAATATCAAAAAAATAAACACATCTAAAAAGTAAAAGAAAAAGAAAAGTAAAAAGAAATATAGAAATATTAAGACGAGCATAAATATATGTACTGTGTGTGTGTGCGTGCGTGCGTGCGCGCGTGCGTGTGTGTACAGTGCCTTCGGAAAATATTCAGACCCCTTGACTTTTTCCACATTTTGATGTTTTTTCCCTCGTCAATCTACACACAATACCCCATAATGTCAAATAAAAAACTGAAATATCACATGTACATAAGTATTCAGACCCTTTACTCAGTACTTTGTTGAAGGATCTTTGGCAGCGATTACAGTATTGAGTCTTCTTGGGTATGACGCTACAAGCTTGGGACACCTGCATTTGGGGAGTTTCTCCCATTCTTCTCTGCAGATCCTCTCAAGCTCTGTCAGGTTGGATGGGGAGCATCGCTGCACAGCTATTTTCAGGTCTCCAGAGGATGTTTGGTCCGGTTCAAGTCCGGGCTCTGGCTGGGCCACTCAAAGGCATTCAGAGACTTGTCTGTGTCCTTAGGGTCATTGTCCTTTTGGAAGGTGAACCTTCGCCCCAGTCTGAGGTCTTGAGTGGTCTGGAGCAGGTTTTCATCAAAGATCTCTCTGTACTTTGCTCCGTTCATCTTTCCCTCGATCTTGACTAGTCTCCCAGTCCCTGCCGCTGAAAAACATCCCCACAGCATGATGCTGCCACCACCATGCTTCACCGTAGGGATGATGCCAGGTTTCCTTCAGACTTGACGCTTGGCATTCAGGCCAAAGAGTACAATATTGGTTTCATCGGACCAGAGAATCTTGTTTCTCGTGGTCTGAGTCTTTATGGGCCTTTTGGCAAACTCCAAGCAAACTGTCGTGTGCCTTTTACGGAGGAGTGGCTTCTATCTGGCCACTCTACCATAAAGGCATGATTGCTGGAGTGTTGCAGAGATGGTTGTCCTTCTAGAAGGTTCTCCCATCTCCACAGTGGAACTCTAGAGCTCTGTCAGACTGACCATTGGGTTCTTGGTCACCTCCCTGACCAAGGTCCTTCTCCCCCGATTGCTCAGTCAGCTTTAGGAAGTCTTGGTGGTTCCAAACTTCTTCCATTTAAGAATGATTGAGTCCACTGTGTTCTTGGGTGTCTTCAATGCTGCAGAAATGTTTTGGTACCCTTCCCCAGATCTATGCCTCCACACAATCCTGTCTCAGAGCTCTACAGACAATTCCTTCTACATGGCTTGTTTTTTTTGCTCTGACATGGGACCTTATATAGAGGACCTTATATACACAGGTGCGTGCCTTTCCAAATCCTGTCCAATCAATTGAATTTACCACAGGTGGACCAATCAAGTTGTAGAAACATCTCAAGAATGATCATTGGAAACGGGATGCAACTGAGCTCAATTTTGAGTCTCAATTTTGGGTCTGAATACTTATGTAAATAAGGTATTTCTGTGTTTTTATAATCAATTTGCAATAAAAGGTACCTGTTTACCTTTATTGTTATAGTTTGTAGATTGCTGAGGATTTTTTAAATATCCATTTTAGAATAAGGTTGTAATTTAACCAAATGTGGAAAATGTCTTTCTACTTTCTGAAGGCACTGAGAATGCCAAAAGCGTGTAAAGCTGTCATCAAGGCAAAGGGTGGCTAATTTAAAGAATCTCAAATGTAAAATATACTTTGATTTGTTTTACACTTTTTTGGTTACTACATGATTCCATATGTGTTATTTCATAGTTTTGAATAGTATTTCATAGTTTTTATTCTACAGTGTAGAAAATAGTAAAAAATAAAGAAAAGCCTTGAATGAGTAGGTGTTCTAAAACCTTTAACCGTTAGGGTGTATACACTACTGTTCAAAAGTTTGGGGTCACTTAGAAATGTCCTTGTTTTTTAAAGAAAAGCGCATTTTTTGTCCATCAAAATAAAATAAAATTGATCGGAAATACAGTGTAGACATTGGTAATGTTGTAAATTACTATTTTAGCTGGAAACAGCTAAAAGGAATATCTACATTGGCGTGCAGAGGCCCATCTGCAATTAGGTGAAAACTACACAGCTGAAAACTGTTGTGCTGATTAAATAAACTGGCCTTCGTTAGACTTGTTGAGTATCTGGAGCATCAGCATTTGTGGATTCGATTACAGGCTCAAAATGGCCAGAAACAAAGAACTTTCTGAAACTCGTCAGTCTATTCTTGTTCTGAGAAATGAAGGCTGTTCCATGCGAGAAATTGCCAAGAAACTGAAGATCTCGTACAACGCTGTGTACTACTCCCTTCATAGAACAGCGCAAAATGGTTCTAACCAGAATAGAAAGAAGAGTGGACGGCCCCGGTGCACGACTGAGCAAGAGGACAAGTACATTAGACTGTCTAGTTTGAGAAACAGACGCTTCACAAGTTCTCAACTGGCAGCTTCATTAAATAGTACCCGCAAAACACCAGTCTCAACGTCAACAGTGAAGAGGCGACTCCAGGATGCTGACCTTCTAGGCAGAGTTGCAAAGAAAAAGCCAAATCTCAGACTGGCCAATAAAAATAAAAGCTTAAGATGGGAAAAAGAACACAGACACTGGACAGAGGAAGATTGGAAAAAGGTGTTATGGACAGACGGATCTACGTCTGAGGTGTTGGGATCACAAAGAAGAACATTCGTGAGATGCAGAGAAGATGCTTGAGGAGTGCTTGACCCCATCTGTCAAACATGATGGAGGCAATGTGATGGTCTGGGGGTGCTTTGGTGGTGGTAAAGTGGGAGATTTGTACAGGGTAAAAGGGATCTTGAAGAAGGAAGACCATCACTCCATTTTTAAACGCCATGCCACCCTGTGGACGGCGCTTAATTGAAGCCTATTTCCTTCTACAACAGGACAATGACCCAAAGCACAGCTACAAACTATGCAATAACTATTTAGTGAAGAAGCAGTCAGCTGGTATTCTGTCTAATGGAGTGGCCAGCACAGTCACCGGATCTCAACCCTATTGAGCTGTTGTGGGAGCAGCTTGACTGTATGGTATGTAAGAAGTGCCCATCAAGCCAATCCAACTTGTGGGAGGTGCTTCAGGAAGCATGGGGTGAAATCTCTTCAGGTTACCTCAACAAATTGACAACTAGAATGCCAAAGGTCTGCAAGGCTGTAATTTCTGTAATTGGAGGATTTTTTGACAAAAGCAAAGTTTGTAGGACACAATTATTATTTCAATTAAAAATCATTATTTATTACCTTGTCAACGTCTTGACTGTATTTCCTATTCATTTTGCAACTCATTTCATGTATGTTTTCATGGAAAGCAAGGACATTTCTAAGTGACCCCAAACTTTTGAACGGTAGTATATATGTAGCTGGCTAGTAACAGTGACTAAAGTTCAAGGCAGGGTACTGGGCGGAGGCTGGCTGTTTTTCAGTCCCAGCTGTGATGCACCTGTACTGACCTCGCCTTCTGGATGGTAGCGGGGTGAACAGGCCGTGGCTCGGGTGGCTGAGGGCCTTGATGATCTTATTGTCTTTACTACTCTTATATACACAGTAATACATGTTGTTTTTCTGTGTTCTCTCAAATCATAGCCTAGATGGAGGACTGAAACCCAAGATGGCCAAATCAAAGGGTGTTTTGGAGAAGTTGTCTTCCTATCACCCGTCCTCCCTGTGCCCCCTTATAATTTAGATTAACTAGAGAATTAAGGAGAGAAAGTAGCTTTTCTACCCGCTGAAGGGGGAGGAGAAATGGGAAATGGAAGAGGAGCAAACTGTTTGCCCAGGTTTCCTCTTTGGATATTAGGAGAAATAAAGTCCACTAATTACAGTGGGTTTTAATTGCTCCTCGTCTGGGGGACGTTTCAGGGGTCTTCATTCGTTTAGGCGACAGGTTTATGATTAATGAGAGAAGTTACCCAATTATGGTAATTGTCTGTTTTTAATGAAGATTGATTGTTTGCGTTGAGAATAAAGTATTTTTTCTTCATGGAAGTATCACAGCTTGGCTTTTGTCAATTTTGCCTTAAACCAGATTTGTTCGTGGTTAGTTTTGAGGTAGACCAGCAATTTCTTCCAGTTGATTATTTAATTATCATGCCTAATTTATTCTCCTCTTGTCTTCCATCTCAATGTTAGAACGGAATCTGTCGCTGAGAAGATGTTGACCAACTGGTTCACATTCCTCTTGTACAAGTTCCTAAAGGTAAGTCCACCATCAAACCAACAAAAATATATTCCCCATCTCCTGTTTATAATTGCTTTATGAGGATAGTAGTTAGTTAGCACACTATTAGCATTTCAGCAGTAAAGGCATCGGTGGGCACGGTCTGCTTAAGGCTCCAACGAGAGACATTCTTTTTATTTCATTATTTTCTTTAGTGTCATTATTTTATTGACGGACATGTTCTAGCCTGCGGTCATTAGGCGCTGAGTGTGTGTGACGTTCGACTGGACCTTCTCTCTTCTCACTCTCCCTCGCTCCCTCTTGGAAGAGTGTACAATTACCCCCTAATGAAGCCGGGATGTGGAATTAAAGATAATTTCACAGACAAGCGTGCCATGGCGAGGGCTAGGGGATTGATGTATGCGTGTTCCCTCTCGTTAGCAGCTGTCTGGTTAATTAGCGCAGATGCTAACGAGACGTTAACAGCATATGGTGGCAGAGGGGAGAGAGGGATAGTTGCGCTGCTGTGTAGAATCCAGGAGAGGACACTGGAGGTGGAGACTTCGCTAGATTTGGATCCACCTCTATCCCACTTAGCAGTTAGCTAGGCCCTGTCTCCACCTTTCTCCCAACTAGCTTCAGTCTCCACCTCTCTCCCAACTAGCTTCAGTCTCTACCTCTCTCCCAACTAGCTTCAGTCTCCACCTCTCTCCCAACTAGCGTCAGTCTCCACCTCTCTCCCAACTAGCGTCAGTCTCCACCCCTCTCCCAACTAGCTTCAGTCTCCACCTCTCTTCCAACTAGCTTCTGTCTCCACCTCTCTCCCAACTAGCTTCAGTCTCCAACTCTCTCCCAACTAGCTTCAGTCTCCACCTCTCTCCCAACTAGCTTCAGTCTCCACCTCTCTCCCAACTAGCTTCAGTCTCCACCTCTCTCCCAACTAGCTTCAGTCTCCAACTCTCTCCCAACTAGCTTCAGTCTCCACATCTCTCACCTCTCTTTTGAGTGTGTTTTAAAAGTGGGAGAGATAAGTGATGGTAGGGTAGACAGAGCAGGTGAGTGATGGTAGGGTAGACAGAGCAGGTGAGTGATGGTAGGGTAGACAGAGCAGGTGAGTAATGTTAGGGTAGACAGAGTAGGTGAGTGATGGTAGGGTAGACAGAGCAGGTGAGTGATGGTAGGGTAGACAGAGCAGGTGAGTGATGGTAGGGTAGACAGAGAAGGTGAGTGATGGTAGGGTAGACAGAGCAGGTGAGTGCTGGTAGGGTAGACAGAGAAGGTGAGTGATGGTAGGGTAGACAGAGCAGGTGAGTGCTGGTAGGGTAGACAGAGAAGGTGAGTGATGGTAGGGTAGACAGAGTAGGTGAGTGAAGTTAGGGTAGACAGAGCAGGTGAGTGCTGGTAGGGTAGACAGAGAAGGTGAGTGATGGTAGGGTAGACAGAGCAGGTGAGTGCTGGTAGGGTAGACAGAGAAGGTGAGTGATGGTAGGGTAGACAGAGCAGGTGTTTGGTTGTTGCAACCCTGTTCCACCCTTTTATGTTAATGTCTTCATATGTGAAAATACACCCGGTGTATTTATGTAAATGAGGCACATAAAGACAAAATATTTTTGATGTACCTGATACAATAAAACCATTTTTATATGTGACCGAACGCCCCGATTCGATCTTATGTAGCAAAATTTGAAATGGTGTTTTTTACATTGGATAAAAGTAGAGATTCAGAGCTAGAAAATGGTATATCATACACTGCAGTTGAGGAACAATAGGAAAGTAATTCTGCTTTGAAAGTTGATAAACTTGTAACCCCACTTTTGAGAAAATGGCCCTTCAGTGTTTTGGTACGTACACCCATCGTTCACACCCACTTAAGCCTTAGTCCCACCCATCTCATTAAGGATTCACATATGAGGCCATGTGGTAAACACACGCTATAGTAAAACAAGTCTAAGTTTATTTGTCACATGCACAGGATACAGAAGGCATAAACGATACAGTGATAGTACTTGCATAGTAGCAATATCAAAAATAGAAAGTGTCCAGATAAAAATATTGTATAAATATTTTATCATTATTAGATGATGCTTACCCGACACACTTGTCTAAATTGATGGGTCATGTGAAGCAAATTATATAACCTCACCCCAGCAACATCTAGCTAAGTGGATGGGTCATGTAATAATCTGTCTGAAATTGAGTCTTTTATTTAGACATGTAGCTAGCTAGCTAAACAATTAACCGGAATGATCCCAACTCATACTACCTCCAAAACAAACATTGTCATAGCTGTAGTATGAATCTGCAGGTAGCTAAAGCTAACAAACTAGGTTCAATGTTAGCTAGCTAACATTAGGCTATATCTAGCCACGCAAATGGATTTCTGATTCGATATTATATAATATTTCTACACAGATCACATGTAACGTTAGCTAAAGCTAAAGTTTTCTAGCTAACTAACAGTATGCTTTAACTTGCAATAAAAACTTTTGACATAATTTGACATTTATATCTGAAAATGTAGCTAGACTCTTACCTGTATACATGGATGAATGCTTCACGGCAGACTGGAACCATTTAAGTCTGTTTTGTTTGTAGCTACAGTACATCTTGTTTGGCCAGCTTTGTTTCAAGTCACTCCGGTTGACACTGACTGTGGCATGTGCAGAAAGTAGCCCATCACCTTTTCCAACTGATCTGTCGATAGCGCCTGCTAAATTCAGGGCATAAATGTTGTTGAGAAAAGTAGCAAAACTTTTGTAGTTTCTTGATGGCTAATGTTATATTGGTTCCCAAGTGGTGCATCATCTCAGTGCTAGAGGTGTCACAACAGACACCCTGGTTCGAATCCAGGCTGTATCACAACTGGTCGTGATTGGGAGTCCCATAGGGCGGCGCACAATTGGCCCAGTGTCGTCCGGGTTTGGCTGGGGTAGGCTGTCAGTGTAAATAAGAGTTTGGTCAGAACCGACTTGCCTAGTTAAATAAAGGTTTAAAAACAATACAAAAATAAATATTTCAAAAACGGCACAGTAGAAAGGACTGTCAACACATGAACAGCTCATGTTATAGACAGAAGCATGCTACATGGCAGACCAATCCAAACTCATCGCACGGCATGTCCAGCCCATTCATTATCTCAGCCAATCATGGCATGGCTAACGGGAAGGTTCCTGTCTTTTTTCATAGCTAAACCAAACTAGACTCGTAATTTAACAATTTTATTCGTATTTATTGATGGAATACAAGTTTGTTATTAAGGCACGTGAAAAAAAGCATTTTGTTCTAAAATAAATGTTTACGTTCAAATGCCACCCCTGTGAAGTAGTGACATGCAACATACGCCTAGTTTCCTGAAATGAGTCACATTTATGAGTGCATTCTAAGAAATGAATGGGACATTTTACAATAAATGTAATACCCGAATTCCCACACAAATTCCTGAAGTCCATTCATTATTTGTCCATGCCAGTAAAATGTTTTATGTGCTATAATTCAGTCGATATTAATATCTCATTTTCCATCTGTTGCAATTATTATAATTGTTTTTGAAACCTTTTAACAATTTAGATGTCCATTGCTATATGCATACCTGTTAAGATATAGATACAGCCCTTGCCTTTCACTGATGACCTGTGTCCATGTGTCTCTAGGAGTGTGCTGGGGAGCCTCTCTTCATGCTGTACTGTGCCATGAAGCAGCAGATGGAGAAGGGGCCTATAGACTCCATCACAGGAGAGGCGCGCTACTCCCTCAGTGAAGACAAGCTCATCAGACAGCAGATTGACTACAAGACCCTGGTTAGTACGGTCAAATAGAAATATTTTACAGGGCGATAATGATATTTGATCAAATATATGATTTACCTTTGAGAAGGCATTAAGGGCGATAGGATTTTGCATTACCTCAGTGACCTTAATTAGTGCTTGCTGCTTGAATATGCGACTCAAATTCCTGCAAATGCCAACTAAGTAAGCCGACGTGAGCTGGGCCTAATTTCTGCCCCTCCCTCCCCTGTCAGACACTTCACTGTGTGAACCCGGAGAACGAGAACGCCCCCGAGGTGACGGTGAAGGGGCTGAACTGTGACACCATCACCCAGGTGAAGGAGAAGCTGCTGGATGCAGTGTACAAGGGCAGCCCCTACTCCCAGAGACCCAAGGCTGGGGACATGGACCTGGGTAAGAACACCAGGAGGAGATTGTGTTTACAGTGTGTGTGCGTTGGCGTGCGATCTATTCTCATCCTCCTATCCTCCTCATCACAGAGTGGCGTCAGGGCAGGATGGCCAGAATCATCCTTCAGGATGAGGATGTCACAACAAAGATCGACAATGACTGGAAACACCTCAACACACTGGCCCACTATCAGGTGAGAGGAGGGAGAGGTGGTGGGTGGGCTGGGGTGTACTGCCTCTGCGGTTTTATCTATGCAAACAGACAGTGGATGGAGTGATTGGCACGACAGCATTTATAAGACAAACCATTGTTTTTCATTCCTTGTAGGTGACGGACGGCTCAGTGATCGCTCTGGTGCCAAAGCAGAACTCAGCCTACAACATATCCAACTCCTCTACCTTCACCAAGTCTCTCAGCAGATACGGTGAGTCATTCCTTCATATTTCTTTTTCTCTTAATTTCTCTCTCAATCTCTGCCTTTCTTTGCTCTCTTGGATTTTTCTCAGCCTCTCTGAACTGAGATAACCATAAATCCACCAATAGGCATTTTCACCATCTCGGAAATGACAGGCATTACATCAGACAGCTCATTCCTCCTTCCAAAGACTGAAGACCAATAGCTAACAACTTTAAACACAGCCTCAGCTCCACACCGCATCAGTGTAACCAGCTCCCTGACAAAAACCTTTCTCCGAAGCTTTCACCTTTGTTGTTGTTTTCCCTCCCTCTCCTTATGTTCGTTGTTGTGTTGATAAGGGGTAGTAGCAACAATAGCAACGCTGACAGGCCAGTGAAAGCCAGGCTGGTTTATTCGTCCACAGAGAGGATCGCCCAGCCCTGGCTGTTGTAAGAGCGGGAGTAAACGTGCACCACTCTCCCCCAGAAGCCAATGGACATGATTGCCATGGAATTACAGGCACTCAATCAGCAGTAGCAACAGCCACAGTAGTAGTAGTAGCAACCTCATGATGAATGTACAATAGATGTAGGAATACAGGAGACCAATTGGCTGCTAGGAGAGTGACTACAGAATGTTCCGGTGTGAACAAGCTGATATAATGGGGTCTCAAACAAGGTCTTTGGCATAGAGATCAATCTTAGTCACAATGGTTTTGTTTTCCTCTTTGGTCATCACTGGTTTTAACTCCCACCCATGACATACGTATGTCAGGAGTTAGTCTCTGGGCTCATATTCACAAAGTGTCTAAAGAGTGCTGATCTAGGATCAGGTCCCGCTATTAGTTATTATGATTGAAAAGGCTAAACTGACCCTAGACCAGCACTCTTACTCTGAGATGCTTTGTGAGTACAGGCCCAGATCTCAGTAAAGTTAATTGGGAACATTCAGGGCAGTTGTCTTGCTCTGATGCCCCACTGTTCTTTTGATTTGGTCTAGCGGAAAGCATCAACAAGCCCAGAACCACTGACACACATTAGTCTCTATGTGTCAGTGAGTTTCTGAGATGTAATTCTCTCATCCTCTCGCCCTGAAAACCAGGGGGCCCTCCCTGCCATCCGAAACTCAGAAGCCCCGAGCGTCACGCCATCATTCAGACGGTGTGTGAGAGATAGACAGAGATTGAAGTTGTTTTTCTCTCACTCTCCCTCCCTCCTCTCATCCCTCCCTCCTCTCATCCCTCCCTCCATACATTAGAGAGGGACTGACGCCCCTGCATTCTGGCTACCCTCCCAGCCTCCTCACCAGGCAGCCTCCCTCTGCCTCCCTCTGCAACCTCTGCAGCCTCCCTCTGCAACTACAGCAGGCTGGCTGATAAAAGGAACGCAGTAGATAGGCATCCTTTGGTTTACCGTAATGAAGTTTGACACTCGCACCTTTATTAATGAAGCAATGCATGGAGGCAGTCTGCCCCGGGGAGGAGAGGAGACACACAATGGAGCCCGTACAGCCTGACTCATCCACTACCTCAAGCAGGAAGGATATTGGTGTAATGTGTATGGGGTTCTATTATATCCAGCACTATAACATTATGGGTCATTTGGGATGGGGAGAGGGCATGGGGACAAGCGAGGGAGATAAAGATGGAAGGGCTGGTGTAAAAATGTGTGCTAATGATAAGACAGAAAGCAGATTCTCTTTCCTATCTCCTCTCTTGGCCCTGCCTCAATGAAATGAGGCACACTGTTTTCGTTCTCCCACTTTGCCAATTAGTTAGAGTCTGCCAATTGAGAGTAATGAGTCGGCTAACTCTCCTCGCTCCTTAGTTGAGGCCTAATGACTCCATCCATCCACCTCTCTGACGGACAATAAGAGAGGCTACAGGGATCTGTTGTCTCGCTCATTAATGTTCTCTCCATCTCAAGGGTCAGGTCCCAGTGCATCATGGGCTGTGACCTTGTGACAGACAGATTGACACTGCTCCTCACGCTGGCATGGTCTTTGTTCTGGCTGGATGACGGACAGATAGACAGCCCAAAGAGCCCTTTCTTCACTAGACTAAATGGGACTGTTATTTAGTCAGTCACCAGACTAAATATGTTTGTCTTCTAATTTATGTTTGTCCACCATGTGCAGAGCTTGGCAAGGGTCATATACATTTTTGAAGGCATAATTGTGACCTGAAATATGTGATTTATATGAGTGCGTATCACTGTTTGAACTCGAGTTGAAGCTCTCACAACACAATAGGGCACGGAACCAGGGAGTCAGACTGGTGTTCTGTTCTGGTCATCTTGTTCCATTGACCTCTAAAGACCTCTGCATTGTGTGTTCCTGATTAATCTGTCTTTGTCCTGATGTTCCTGTGTCTCTCTTGCCTCCGTTCAGAGAGCATGTTGAGGACAGCCAGCAGTCCAGACAGTCTGCGCTCCCGCACCCCCATGATCACCCCTGACCTGGAGAGTGGCACCAAGCTGTGGCACCTGGTCAAGAACCACGACCACTCTGACCAGCGCGAGGGAGACCGGGGCAGCAAGATGGTCTCTGAGATCTATCTGACCCGTCTGCTCGCCACCAAGGTAAGATTACATAGACACCAGGCCAGCCTGCTGTATATCACACCTTCGTAAAAGACATGTACAGTACTGTTGATCTAAGTCAACTCATCTGAATGTTGAGTAAGTCACTGGAATGCCCTCCATATCGTCGCTGTCAGATGAAAACCTTGAACTCCATTTTTGCCAATTATCATTTTTAACATGTATTGAGAGCAGTAACTCCACTCAATGTGTTCCATTTCCTGACTCTAGGACCACGAAAATGTAAACAGTATTTCCTGTGTGAAGAGGACCTCCCTTTTTTGTTTTCGATAGTCCCTTGATATGCCTGTCTCTTTAACAGCTCAGCCTCCGTTGTTGTGTTGTATTCTTCTGGCGTTCCTCATATCAGCCAAGTCTCTGTTAACTGGCCAAACAGGGCCGGCCTGCCTGCCACTCTCCTCTCGCCTAACTGCCTCTGAGCTGATTGTTTCCATCCTAATTGTAGGGGAAGAAAACCATGGAAATTAGACGCTGTTTACAAGCCTCTTGGGTGGTCAATTTCGATTCATAATAAAAACAAAACTTTATATAGATAAATATAAAGGGGGTAGAGAAGAGAAAATAGCAGGAGACAGGTCATTTGTTGTGGGATTGAATGTTTCGTGGTGCGTGATGCAGAGAAGTGAAAGGAATTCCGATAGCTCACGTAGGTCTGTCTGTCTGCTAAACTAGCACATCTCAGTACTTTGATGTTGGAGCAGGAAAATGTGGCGTCCTCTCCACAGCCACTCCCCCTTAAAGATGCTGGTTGCTGTGGGGAGAAATGTATCTCTGTTGGTTGATTTGAAATCTGTAGGTGTGTAATTGGAGAATAACCCGGACAACTAAACCTCTGTCCTCTCCTCAGGGTACCTTACAGAAGTTTGTGGACGACCTGTTTGAGACCATCTTCAGCACGGCCCACCGCGGCAGCGCCCTGCCTCTCGCCATCAAGTACATGTTTGACTTCCTGGACGAGCAGGCCGACAAACACTCCATATCAGACTCAGACGTACGACACACCTGGAAGAGTAACTGGTGAGACACATTACCAACATTGAGTACCTGTATGTTTTGGTTGTATAATGTGAATGGTTGTTGACACATCTCCTCATGATGAAACATCTCCTCTCCCATCCCAGTCTGCCTCTGCGGTTCTGGGTGAACGTGATCAAGAACCCCCAGTTTGTGTTTGACATCCATAAGAACAGCATCACAGATGCTTGTCTGTCTGTGGTGGCCCAGACCTTCATGGACTCCTGCTCCACATCAGAACACAAGCTGGGCAAAGACTCGCCCTCCAACAAGCTGCTCTACGCCAAGGACATCCCCAACTACAAGAACTGGGTGGAGAGGTATTTATGACACAGATCTCAACTCCACAGACTGTAAGATTGTCCATCTCATGGTTTATGTCAAGCAGATGTACAGTAGTATTTACTTAGCATGTAAACAGTTGATCAAATTATATCAGAGGTGTTCATGGTGATGGAGAGTTGACCAGACGGTTGTTGACAACTACTTCTCCTTGTAATCCAGACCTTCACATACCTAACTAAAGAGGTGTCCTAACCAGTCCAGGATGTCCTCTCCAGGTGTCCTCTCTCTCCAGGTGTCCTCTCTCTCCAGGTGTCCTCTCCAGTCCTAACCCCTCTTCTCTCCTGCTTCCCTCCTGTCCTGCAGGTACTACTCCGACATCTCCCGTATGCCGGCCATCAGTGACCAGGACATGAGTGCCTACCTGGCTGAACAGTCCCGGCTGCACCTCAGCCAGTTCAACAGCATGAGTGCCCTGCATGAGATCTACTCCTATATCATCAAGTACAAAGATGAGGTGAGTCACCAGTATATTATGAAGATATTAAGCATAGACATCATAATGATATAGATATATTATTAAAATGAGTTAGATTTGTCAGTCACAATATGAAGAGATCAGAATAGAATCGCCATTGTTTCTGTATGTTGAAGGGGTGATGCAGAAGTCTATCAGTCCTCTTGTGTTCCTGATGAATGGAATGTGGGCGTTCTAATTCAATTAATAGATTACTGAGTAGATGTCCATAATTGCATGCAGCTATTTCACCATTAAGGTACATATTATGAAGCTAATTGACAACAGCACTAACACAAGGCGCATTAGCAGTCCATAATGCAGCCTGCTGCCTGACACCCTAACAGCTAGTACACAGCTCTCTGATGGACCCACCGGTACCTCCTCTTCCAGTTCCCACAATACCATAGTAAATACAGCACCTCAGCTGTGCTTTCTATGTATATCTACCTCTTGCAGCTTCTACAGTCATCCGCCTGTTTGATCAAATTTGTCATCTATGCAATGCCATATAGTAGAAATTCAGCGTTCCATGTTCACACCTATCTATGACTAAACAAGTGTATTGTGTTTGTCGGGGAGGAGATCAACTGCCTTTGGGTATTGTAAATACCAATAAATTGCCTGCTCATGTCACCACGACAGCATGTTTGATTCAACAGCTGTTTACACAGACTGACAGATGTTCTGATAGACTTTCTCTGCTGGTGGTCGACCCTGATGATGTCTTCCTCTCTCTCATCGCTCTCTTCTCCATCCCCCTGTCCTCCCTCCCCAGATCCTGTCTTCGCTGCAGAAGGATGAGCAGTCTCGCAGGCAGAGACTGCGCAGTAAGCTGGAGCAGGTCATCGACACCATGGCCCTGGCCAGCTGAGGAACGGCCCGCCACTGAGGGGCGGAGAGGGTAGCAGCCAGGCCTTCTCTCACTGACGCCAGCCCCTGACCCCCAACACAGCGCATTAGGACTGCAAGGACACAAGCAGTACACTGGAGACACACCAGAGTTAGGCCTGGGCTCCGGCCCATCCAAACAACCCTTCATTTATAAACACGTAACGTCTGTCGCCCCGAGAAAGTGTCTTATCATAACGGTCTTCATCACTGGTTTCAGTTTTTCTTCCGTGTTGATCCATCTACCCACAGCCGGGACTGTGAAGCAGCTGGCTAAAAAGGCCAGGAGATATATATATATATATCTCCTGTGGGGGGGGGGGGGGGCTATGGAGAAAGGACTTCATGTATATAGCTCCCCTCTCAATGGAAGCTTCTGACGTGTCAGCGACTTCAACTTTCATGGACGTCATTTTGATTTTCAGATCCTTTTTTTGTTGTTGTGTGATTTAGCTTTAGATTTTGTGTTTTTATCAACTACCTACTCTCTCCAGTGGTGTGTTTTTATCAACTACCTACTCTCTCCAGTGGTGTGTTTTTATCAACTACCTACTCTCTCCAGTGGTGTGTTTTTATCAACTACCTACTCTCTCCAGTGGTGTGTTTTTATCAACTACCTACTCTCTCCAGTGGTGTGTTTTTATCAACTACCTACTCTCTCCAGTGGTGTGTTTTTATCAACTACCTACTCTCTCCAGTGGTGTGTTTTTATCAACTACCTACTCTCTCCAGTGGTGTGTTTTTATCAACTACCTACTCTCTCCAGTGGTGTGTTTTTATCAACTACCTACTCTCTCCAGTGGTGTGTTTTTATCAACTACCTACTCTCTCCAGTGGTGTGTTTTTATCAACTACCTACTCTCTCCAGTGGTGTGTTTTTATCAACTACCTACTCTCTCCAGTGGTGTGTTTTATCAACTACCTACTCTCTCCAGTGGTGTGTTTTTATCAACTACCTACTCTCTCCAGTGGTGTGTTTTTATCAACTACCTACTCTCTCCAGTGGTGTGTTTTTATCAACTACCTACTCTCTCCAGTGGTGTGTTTTTATCAACTACCTACTCTCTCCAGTGGTGTGTTTTTATCAACTACCTACTCTCTCCAGTGGTGTGTTTTTATCAACTACCTACTCTCTCCAGTGGTGTGTTTTTATCAACTACCTACTCTCTCCAGTGGTGTGTTTTTATCAACTACCTACTCTCTCCAGTGGTGTGTTTTTATCAACTACCTACTCTCTCCAGTGGTGTGTTTTTATCAACTACCTACTCTCTCCAGTGGTGTGTTTTTATCAACTACCTACTCTCTCCAGTGGTGTGTTTTTATCAACTACCTACTCTCTCCAGTGGTGTGCCACTTGTGTTACTGCTGAATTTGCACAATTTACCAGAAAGCTAAATCAAAAGAAGAGGATATATAAATATATATAGATATATAAATACAACTTCATTTTTAAAGAAACAAATGAAAATAGTCAAAGTTTTCCATTTTAATGTACAGAATACTTTGAAAGAAAAGGATTTGATATTTCAAAGACTGAACTATGAAAACAAGAGGAAACCTTGTCCTGTGCCATGTTTTATTTGAATGTTGTTTAGTGCAAAGACGTTTTCTTTAGATCAAATGTGCTATGATTAAAATGTTGTCATGCCTCGTGACTGAACAGTAAAAAAAAAAGTTAAATGACAAAAAAAAATAGAAGAAAATCAACAAATCGTAAAGTTTTGGGGCCTTTTTCCTGTCTTGGGAGAACATATGTTTTAATAGTCCTGGAAATACCATAGCTGTTTGGTGTTCCGTTATTTAACACAACCACAGTGCTATTGTGGCTTTTAGAAAAACCAAAGGCTCGGTTTTGTATACCACTCTGGTGAAAGAAAACAGCCTTCTGTGTTAGCCACCTGGATGAGCGGCCCTCTTGGTTGCTCCCATGACCATGCACGCCTCTGTGCACAGGCTCCAGACCACAGTGAAGTAGATCACTTTAGTTCTGGGACCTCAAGGTTTTTTGGAAGGCAAATATCATGGCTTACAGTACAGTGATGTTGTGGGCTTTGCTGTACAACAGAAGTCAGACACCACAGAAGGATTCATTGGACTTTAGCACCACGCTAAATGTAGCAAAGGTTTAATTCACCCACTACCCTTTTAAATGCTTCATGAAGTTCCACCTGCTGTCTCTCCTCAGGTTCCTCAGATACTGTAGATCACTGTGTTAGACTTACAGTCTTACAGACTGTCATGGTGGACACTGAGGAAGAGGTTTGCAGACAAAGATGAGAGCAGTTCATAGGTAAAGCTTTGAGCGAAGGGTAATCCCTCATGATTTGAACCCCACATGAGAGCAAGTACTGTCACTCTAATGACTTCAACATTCAACAGTTCTATTTTAGTGTAATTAAATAGATGGTTTCTTTTTTATTGTTGATCTGTTGAAGTGGTGAAAGTTGTATGAGTTTGTGTGTTTGTACTCTGCAGCAACCAAACAATGGTTAGTGCTAGCAGAGTAGATCTCCCAGGGTTTCCCTTATGTTCCGTAACTGCATCTGTGATGAGCGTCATCCTACCGGAAAAAGAGGAGTTTTAAAGCGCCAAGGAAGGTGCACATTCAGTGTTGTCTTTTCTTTGTTTTTCAGTCTGCTGTGAAGATGAAAAAAACAGTGAAAAATATGTTGAAATGCAAACACCTGTGATGTGTGACAAGATGATGAGATGTAGCTCAGTCTTTGTGAGTGTTTTTAACTGGGCGAAGGTTTTTGTTTCCTCAGAAATCTGATACTTTTGTGAAATGCATTGTCTCCCTTTAACATGTTACACTGATTCCCTTTCGGTCATGTACAAAAACAAGAAGCTTCATTCCTTTCCCTTGTCCTCTGAGATTAGAGATACAGTATCGCTGGCTAGAAGAAAGACACAGATACATTTCTGAGAAACTTCTGAAATATTTAGGTCAGTTCTCCAGTGAGAGCCGTGTGGATCACACAGACTACAGATGTGATATGTAACCTTCCATCCCATCCATCTATCCGAGATCAGGATTCAACAAATGTGGTGGGATTTAATGAAAATGAAAAGCCTCTCCTAAACGTATTTACTTCAAATGTTTTGTTTAATGTGATATTCAAATTCCTCCTAATCAGTTGGGAGTAGGACTTCATAACACATCCTATATTTTATTATACATTTACATTTTCTGAAAATATATGGACATTTAGTATTCATGTTTCACCTCAGTGTCCTGCAGGGCTGTTACTCTCATCTTCCTCCTCCCTTGGTCATCCTCCAATACGGACAACCTCTCCTTTCCTTTCCAGCTCAGGCCAGCTCAGGCCTGTCCTAGTGTTGGCAACTCAATGAAGTTCAATACCGCACCCTACAGCCAATCCCTCCCTCCCCACCCAACCAAACACATAGGGCTGGAATCGCTGTATGTACTGTACTTGATATCGGAGAGCAGGGCATAAATTCTTAACTTAAACAGAGTTATATGCTGGTTACTGGCTTTTTCCAAACCAGAGAAGGTAGTGGAGGATCGGCATTGACTTGGCCACTTTTTTGTTCATTCACCCTATTTGGGATGGTTTGAGATACTTTTAAACTGCTACTATGTTCTTCTGTTAAGCATCTTTTATTCCCTGATTGAGCACATTTGTTTAGTGGATGGAAAATGTTGCTGTGTGCTGCCTCCCTCCCGCCACACACACTAGGCTTTGATGACTGTGATTGTAAAACAGCTGGTTGCATTTTAATGTCTCAGGATGGTTCTCCTGCTTTGATGTCGTTTGGCTCTTCTGTTATTTAAGTGAGAGGTTTCTGATGATGATGATGATGATGATTAGGATCTTGGGGGGGATTATGGATACGTGTAGTAATCTGTTAACTTACTCTATAGAGTATATCAAAAGTTATATTGTATGTACTGGGGCAGTTGGTCTCATGTTTTTTTAAATTTTATGTTATTTTATTTTACTATGCTACTTGTTGTGTGAAGATGACAAGAAAGAGGCTTCGCTACAGAACTCCTTTGAAGAAAACGGTACTTATTTTGTCTCGTCTCCCTGCCGTAGTGAGTTGGGTGGAAGATGGAGAGGAAAGCCAGAGGGAGAGATCCAGATGCTGTTCTGTTTGATGAACACAGAGCTTTCACTTTGCACATAGTGCCTTGTCAGCTCCCCCTCCCCTTCCCACAACCCTCTACGACCCCTCCATTACCCACAATCCACCACCTTACCATGCCCACTCAAAACACTGTCACAGGTTCCCCACTCTTCCGCCTCACCAGTGAACAACTTCTATCCTTGTCCTCCTGATTCCCTCTTTTGGTTTGTTTTAATTATGGCATATTGGAAAGCAGTTCCTTTTTTCAAAGTACATTAAAAAAGGCGTAGGAGCATACATTAAAACATGTAGACACAAATTTAAGAAAAAAATAGAAACTAAAGAGTTTTAATACTTTATGAATTCTGATACCTTTTTAAGAGTTTGAGACTTGAAGCAACTGTGACAGGTTGGCTGTTTCACGCTTGTGTAAATATTCTGCTATTTCCTATTTTGCAGATTTATTACTTGTAAATAAACACGCATCAAGGAGAGATTAAACATTTTTTGCTAAATCTGTTTTGTCTTGTTTTTTTCTGTCTGGCTATTTGTAACTACTAGGACAGCATCCCAGGTTATACAAACAGGCATACACTTAGAAAACGACTGTGACTTTAGTTTATATGCAGCTCTAAAGCATTGCAGAACGTAGCAGATCTTCTGCCTTCTGCCTAGTTGTCCATCAGTGTGAGGATGGAGGGAGATATTTGTTCTTAGCACATGGCCACCCTGCCTAATTCTAATAGTCTCGCTAAAACTCCCATCAATAGAACACCAGAATTACCAAACGATTACAAGACCACTGATTCCGTAAATGACGCTGTCAGAAATAAATGTTCACTTAGCAGTAATGGTGTGAAGTCCTGTGCCATAATACTGTTGAAATGATTAGCTCACCATTTATTTTCTCAATCATTTCCAGTGCTGGTTCATGTACAGTATTGTAGTCATTCTGTTCTCTTTTTGCATACATCTGAATGTATCTTAAGGCCTTTACGAGTCTCTCTGTCTGTCTGTCTGTGTCTCACTCACTCTCTCTCTTCTCTCTCTCTTCTCTCTCTTTCTGTCCCCCCCCCCTCGATGAGTAGGTATGTCACTTGACTTTGTTCCAGGTAATGTTAAGTTGAGGCAGAGAATAGTCGAGCTCTAGCCAGCCTCTCAGATCTGAAGCTGCATGTCACTGTTGTCTTTGTTCTCTGTAATGTTATGTTGTAGTGAGGCAGAGAGTGGTGCTCTAGCCTCTCAGCTCTGAAGCTGTCCATTATCAGGCCTGCTGAAAAGTGGTACATTTAAATGCACTGAGCCCTCCCCCAGGGGCCTCAGGATTTGACAAGAACACCATCAATCAAATTAATAGTACATTACAATAACATAAAAAGGAGAGCTTTAGCCCCTACAGAAATACTGACCTGAATTATATAGAAGCCTGTCAGTTTGCACAATGAAATTGATCTGCCTTTATAATTGTAAGTGCCTTTTTCAAGTGTTCTACCTGTGGGGCAATGTCAACTTAATCTTTTGGTGTTCCTTCCTGCATGTAGTACTTCAGACTGGGGGCAGTTTGACACACAGGCACCCTGCTCTGGCTCTCCCTGGTCTCTGGCTTCCCATGGTGATGTTTTCACAGACCTTAGGGGGCTTTGGTCTTCACAGCCTTTCATTTTCATCCTCTCTTTTTCTCTTGCATTTAATTTTGTTCAGGTCACAGCAGGTAGAGCAGGTACAAATGCCAACCCCTCCCACGGCCAAAGGCACTCCATCTAGCTGCTCTTCGACCCTATCTCGGGGAGTCCCATTACCATGTTGTGATTTGTCCTTGCTGAAAAACCCCTCTTCATTTTCTGTCGATCCGCCCTTTCACTTTAATGAACAAACATGGTCGTCCTGAGACCAAAGGATGAATGACAAAGTCACATTGGCTTTAGCAGTGGTGTCGACTCTTGGTGAGGAGATTAAACTGCGATAAGGAGTCTTTTCTCCACTGTCTGCATTGCAGAGAGAGGATGTAGCCTAGTTGACTAGTCTCAGAGGGGGTAGACAGTTAATACTGCCTCACAGAGAAGGCACCGCCACCTCCATATACTGTAGCTCTCTTCATGAGGCCCAGTAAATGAAGATCAGCATGGGAATAAGATGATACCAGTGGATCAGTGCAGAGAGACAGGGCCAAACTAGTGTGGCCCCTCCGTTTTTAAAGCTGAATTAGCGCGGCTAATGCTAAAATGGGCCTCCTTGGGTGAGGTAAATCTCAGTGAAGAAAGAGGCTTTGCACATTTTCTGGTCACCTCTGAAGGCTAAGCTGCTCCTAAGGACTTACTGCAAGCAATCAGTAATTACCAGCTTCCTACAAAGAAAAGAACTCAGCAGAGTGCAGAACTGAGAGTTCAGAATTCAGGGCTGGTTTCCTTATTAGAAAAGGTTCCCCTGCAGACTCTCTCCTCACCTTTGTTCTACTCTGCCCAACAGGTTATTCTCTCACCTTCTCCTTTTGTCTTTAACGGTCTCTCTCTGTCTTTGACACTCCGCAGGATGGACAGACGCTGCTGAAGCTGACAGAGGAGAACAGAACTGAGCAGACGGAAGCAGTCATCTTAGCGTCTGCTCCCTCCGTCTCCCCATGCCCCTTGTCTCTCTGCAGGAAGCAGAAGCCGTCAGATGCAGTCAGGGTTTTAAGAGCTAGTGGCCGCCGGCCGGACGGACAGAGATGATTTTGCTACCTCAGACAAGGTCAGGCCCCGGCGGAGCTGTAAGTGTCGATCCGATTAGTAGCCTCGCAGCTCACCTCTCGCCAGGAGGAAAGGACAGGTGAAGTGTAGGAGATTGAAGAGAGTTAATAAGGGAACTTCAGAAAAACCTCAATGTTACCTGAAGTGTTCAGAACACAGAACATGTTTTTAAGCGATTAAACACAAGTTAAACTAAAGCACATTACTGTATGCAGATGAAAAAACGATCTCTCCTTTGAAATAACAGAATTATCTGGGAACATAGGGATGGTTGGTCTGTTGTGTCTTTACCAGAGGGGTATCCTACGAAATATGTGTGAGGAGTTAGTGAGGTATCTTTGGTTAACTCTGAGTTCAACTCGGGATAACTAGTCATACAAAAGTTGCTCACCTTTTAGCCAGGTCCATTTTTATGGCATTGAATCCTTCAGAAGTAACCTGCTCCACGGCAGGCTAATTCAGGGCTAACTCTATTTATCCTGAATGAAGTGTCTGAGCCACGAGTTGAGGACCAATGAAATCAGATTCCCTCCCTCTGTGTCATCATCCCCTTCATTTGTGGAAAATGTCTTATTAAATATTTTTGTTGTAAAATATTTTTTTGTGTGCAAAAAATGTGTAATGTTAAAATGGCGATCACATGATACATTTAATAATAACAGAATGCATTTTAAACTTCATGCACAGTAACACTTTTGTTGAACCCGAACCTGGCCATACAGGAGGCCTCGTTATGGCTAATCTCCTCTAAGACCAGGAAGCAGCAAATTAACTTGCCGTTCACCAGCTTTTCAAGCTTAATAATGTCAAAATACATTCTTTACTCACAAAATATGGAGTTTCAATGAACAACTATCGTCATTTACTGCCGTCACAGTCGGTATGTACTTCCAGAAGAGGTCTAAATAAAAAGTTATATTCAACCGAAAAAATGCCTCCTCGGCGATTTGCAATGTCAACGTCTCCTGTAAGGCCAGATTCTGGTTCACACTTTTGTATGACTTAATACAATTATCGATAGGAGTGGGGAAAAAGGCGCTTGTGGTTGTGCATGGATAAGCACACCAAAGCATACCAAACTCTGCATTAAGGATAAGTAATAAAGACGGCACTTCTAAATGTCTATTTCACACCATAGCCTGTTGAATTTTGATATCAGCACAAATGAAAAGGTGGCACTGACTCGCCCATGGATTAATGTTTCGGCATTGTCTCAATGAAGAGTTCCACGGTCGACTAGCTATGTGCGACATGCACACGCAGTTACAAGCCTGCTAGAGTTAGCGGCAGGTAGACGAGCAATATCCACCGTTGTAGTACAGATGAAGCCTGAGCTGGAATGTGAAGCTAACTGAAGCTGGTTATCTTTAGAAACCTCTGAGTAGATCTAGCTTGTTTCGTAGGATGCCCCTCAAGAACAGAGTGTTTTCTGGCAGTGAATGCCAGAGGGTTCACAGCGACAGAGAGACAATACAGCAGAGGATTAGTTAAAGGCCCGGTGTTTCAAAGGGAAAAGGTTGAATTATTCATCCAGCATCCCCATCCATTGATAATGTTTTACACATAAAGTCCATTAAGCTACAATATTGAAACAACGACACAATGCCATATTAATGTCAACTAAAATGACATGTACAGTCAGTTTCCTTTACTGGTAAGTTTTGTTGTCGATATGTAACCTTGTGTCAATGTCTAACCTTGTTTTGCTTAGTTATTATCTTGAGAGGTTTTTCAAATAAATGACAAAGTTCTAAATTGCCAGAGGTTGAAATGACATAGAAAGGGAGAAAAGTATGTTAGCAGTCTTCAATTACTCAGCGGAGGAATTAGCATGAGGTTTCTTTATAGTGTCCAGAGATAAGCTAGGCAGTGTATTCTGGTCCTTCTAAAGCAAGGCTCCATCTTTGAAGGAACACTGGGCAGATAGAGATAGGGAATGTATGTGTGTGTGTGTGTGTGTTTCTGGTGCATGTGTGTGTGTCCGTGCCATGTGTGTGAATATGTTGGCCAAAACGGGGTCTGTATAAACCACAAACCAAATCCTACAAAAGGTTTTAGCAATGTGAAGGCTTGATGGCAAAGAGAAGCGATCTAGGGAGCAGCAGGACTATTTTTTACCACGGCAGGGGTCCAATGTCAACCCGTGCTGATTGAAGTAATGCCAATTTCAATTATTCAACCCCAACACGTGTCAGCCTTGGAAGTACATCCTCTCAAGGTCAAAACATACTCTGTTTGAATCTGCAGCTCGACACCCCTCCTTCCAACTTACAGAGGGGGAGAAAGAAAGCAACTCTGAAATCGTTGCCGTTTTGTCGATTCTGCAGACTTATCCGATTTTTGACAGGTCTACAGTATGTATAGCAATGAGACAGAAACAACCCTGTTTACTAAAACAACTATGAGGAAAGCTAGTTGTGATAGGAGCTAATGAAGTGGGCTATGATTTGAAAGGGGGAGCGTCAAGACAGGTGAATGTGAGGGTAGTCGATGGAGATACTCAGGTTCTGAGCACTGTCTGTGCTTTTTCTGCAGCGCCCGCTCTAGCAAACTGACACTGCAACCAACCTCCATGCATTTTTCATGAACTCTGTTGCTTTACAAGTCTCTCTCCTCTCTCTCTCCTTATCTCCCTCTCTTTTCTCTACCCCTCATCTACCTATACACACACATATTCACACTTTCTTTTACTCTCATCTAAGCCATCTCACAGACCCTCAAAAACCATCAGTCTCAACCCTTCACTCTCTAATATAGAATGGCATTTACTTTTAAAGAAGTGGGAAGGTGGAAGAGAGATTGAAGGAGCGAAAAGTAGGGAGAAAATGAAGGAGAATGTGCATCACTTTTCATGTACACTACCACAATTGGTCATCGTTGCGCTTAGAATAGGGAGAAAGCAATCAGTAAAATTATTTCTGTTTACAATGTCGGTTTGTTAATATGCTTGAAACAAGCTGCGGCGTAATTATGTCTTCATGTGAATGACGTAATATTCTGTCGTTTTTACTGGGTCTCTCAATGCACCACTGCACTCATACAGATGTACTATCTTCATTTGATCACTTTTTTTGCTGGGCTGCAGGAAATGCAAACTTGTAGTAAAACAATTAATAGAAAAAAAGCTTATTTCATAATTTCCACTTAAAAATGTCAGACTTGATTTTCCCTAACGAAAAATGTATAAACCCCTACAAAAATGTCCATTCTGTCACGTTCTGACCTTAGTTCCTTTGTTTTGTCTTTGTTTTAGTATGGTCAGGGCGTGAGTTGGGTGGACAGTCTGTGTGTTTTTCTATGTTGGGGTTTTGAGTTCGGCCTAGTGTGGTTCTCAATCAGAGGCAGCTGTCAATCGTTGTCCCTGATTGAGAATCATACTTAGGTAGCCTGGGTTTCACTTTTGAGTTGTGGGTGTTTGTTTCCGTGTGAGTGTTTGTTGCCACACGGTACTGTTTAGTTCGTTTCACGTTTATTGTTTTGTAGTGTTCAGTTTATGTCTTTAAATAAACATTATGGACACTTACCACGCTGCGCATTGGTCCTCCGAACCTTCGTCCTACTCCTCTTCAGAAGAGGAGGAGGAATGCCGTTACACATTCATTATAAATCACATGTCCTGTTGTGTTGCTGCAGGATTATTTTCCTGCAGTGAGAAACTGGTCAAATTAAGATAGAACATCTGTATAACCACTGGTTTGTGATTTCCCTTAATGAGCGACAGAACGCACTGATTCCACATGTGTTTCTCTGTTGCTCATTAAGAAAAACAAAATGTCCGTCTTGGGGGTGTGGTTCGATGTGTCAGTTACTACTGATGTTTGTCCCCCATGAGACACCATAGGAACAAAGCCAGTATCACTTCATCAAAATAGTCAGAATGAACCTAAGATGACTCAAGACATTTGTAATAAATGTTGACGTTTTTTGCTGAGGAGGTTTTAGCCGCACAATTGTACATCTGGCTAAGGTGTTTGGTGCAGTATTTCTCAAGTAAAAAAATGCATGAAGTGTTGTCCTATGTAAACAAAGCTGCTGGGTAGGTCAAATCACATTTTTTATATAGCCCTTTTACATCAGCTGATATCTCAAAGTGCTGTACAGAAACCCAGCCTAAAACCCCTAACATCAAGAAATGCAGGTGTAGAGGCACGGTGGCTAGGAAAAATTCCCTAGAAAGGCCAAAATCTAGGAAGAAACCTGGCTGTGCTGGGTGGAGATTATAACAGAACATGGCCAAGATGTTCAAATGTTCATAAATGACCAGCATGGTCAAATAATAATAATCACAGTAGTTGTCGAGGGTGCAACAGGTCAGCACCTTAGGAGTAAATGTCAGTTGGCTTTTCATAGCCGATCATTGAGAGTATCTCTAACGCTCCTGCTCTCTCTAGAGAGTTGAAAATGGCAGGTCTGGGACAGGTAGAACATCCTGTGAACAGGTCAGGGTTCCATAGCCACAGGCAGAACTGTTGAAACTGGAGCAGCAGCACGACCAGGTGGACTGGGTACAGCAAGGAGTCATCATGCCAGGTAGTCCTGAGGCATGGTCCTAGGGCTCACGTCCTCCGAGAGAGAGAAAGAAAGAGAGAATTAGAGAGAGCATACTTAAATTCACACAGGGCACCGGATAAGACAGGAGAAATACTCCAGACATAACAGACTGACCCTAGCCCCCCGACACATAAACTACTGCAACATAAATAGTTGAGGCTGAGACAGGAGGGGTCAGGAGACACTGTGGCAACATCCGATGATACCCCCAGACAGGGCCAAACAGGCAGGATATAACCCCACCCACTTTGTCAAAGCATAGCCCCCATACCACTAGAGGGATATCTTCAACCACCAACTGGTCTGTCTCACAGTCTGTGTGTTTTGCGGTAGGATTGGATAGAGCGCAATCACTGCAGCTCTGTATCCCGTGTTAGTGGGCAAGTGAACATTGAAATCAAAACCCAACCCTCAAGTAAGTCATGACGAAATCACTTACAAAACTCGAGTCTGACTTTATGACCAAAATTATCCTTTTTACACTGTACATTTTGACAGTAGAATTAATGTTTCTGACTCTGATATTGATGCCACATTGTGTCACGGCCGTTGTTGAAAGAAGATGAGGATCAAGGTGCCGCGTGGTACTAGTTCGACATTTTATTAAATATAACTGAACACTAAATACAAAGTAATAAAAGGCACACCCGAAACAGTTCCGTCAGGTGCAAGACACACTAAACAGAAAATAACTACCTACAAACACCAGGTGGGAACAGGCTCCCTAAGTATGGTTCTCAATCAGAGACAACGACAGACAGCTGCCCCTGATTGAGAACCATACCCGGCCAAAAACAAAGAAATACAAAAACATAGAAAAAAGAACATAGAACGCCCACCCTAGTCACACCCTGGCCTAACCAAAATAGAGAATAAAAAGCCTCTCTATGGCCAGGGCGTGACACATTGGCCGTTTTCTACTAGAGAAGTTGTTTATTGCCTTCAGTTGCGCTTTAATGATTGTCTTTTCAAGCCTTGTTTAACTGGGTAAAAACTGTGTGTCTCTCTTAAACCAACTCCCTATTAGGAGTTATTTCATTTTAGGGAAGGAATTGTATTACTTCAAAAGAAGCTGAATTCCACCAGAGTGGCTCTGCTACAGGTGCTGTGGGATGCTGTTGATATGTTGCAGTAGAAGTCTACAGACAGACTGTTGTTTTGTTTTGCGTCTACCGGTATCTCCCTTCCAGGGGGCCAGTCCCTCATCGACCAATGGCCTCCACTACCACATCATTCAGGTCATGTCTTCTCTGTTACTGCATCTGATCTCAGGTCACCCACAGCTGGTGCCATTAGTCACGTTTCATTTCTCCCTGCTTGCCTTCCTCTGATCTGGGGTCAGTGACTGCTGGTGGTGTTACACACCATCCATTCCCCCCACCTGGCTCTTATCTCCAGTCAGTCTGGTTGTGTTCCTCACCTCTCATTTCCCCCTGCCCGTGCAGCACTGATCCCAGTGCAGGTCACTGCCTGGCTGCCTGCTGCTTGTATTAATATTCCATTTTGGTTTGGTCTTCTCTACCATGCAGTTCCCTGGTAAGTAGTGGCTAGTTGGAGGTATTACATATGACATGTCATCATTTTAGTCATGTAGCAGACACACTTATCCAGAGTGACGTACAGTTACTGCATTCATCTAAAGATAGCTAGGTGAGACAACCACATATCACAGTTGTAGTAAGTACATTTTTCCTCAATAAAGAAGTTGTCAGCAAAGTCAGGGCTATTAGGAAAAGACACTTGCAGGTTCAGACGTTTTTAGGAAGATGGGCAGGGACTCTGCTGTCCTGACATTAGAAGGAAGCTCGTTCCACCAGTGTGCAAATTACGTGGGGGGCAGGGGGGCTCCCGAAAATGCAACAAAAGTCTGACTTTGGGGGTGTGGTAAATATGAAAATAAAAGCTTATTCTAAATGAAACAAACACCCCCACCTCTCTGTCATGGTTTAAACCAGTGATAGTTGGTTTAGGTTCTTTCAATTGCATTCATCTCTCTACTCTGCCTGCCTTCTCTCTCTGTCTGTCTGCTTCTCTCTGTCTGTCTGCCTGCTTCTCTACTCTGCCTGTCTGTCTGCTTCTCTATGTGTCTGTCTTGAGCTTCCACAAGCAAACTTGCAACAACTTGAAGCACAATGCACTGTTTGGAGTTGACGAACGTGCCCAGGTAGCCTACTTTCTGAAGTGATTTGTTTGACAATCAGATAAAAACATAATGACTGGATGTGTTCATGCCACATTAAAAGGCAATACATGTTTACCATTAAAATACATATCTTTACTATTAGGCCCAACATTTTACCGAATGTCACATTTCCACCATTGGGGTGCCAGGACAGAGAAGAGTTTTGACTGGGCTGAATGGGAGCTGACCCCCATAGGGTAATTCTGTTTCTCTACATTGATTTTATGTCAATATGTTTGGTTTGTTTATTTTGTTGCTTTTTAAGTAGCTGTACTGCTTACTGATTAGCTCATACATCTGTGGTTCTTCATACTCTGGCAAACCTATATTCTCCTTGCATCAAATATGCAGGTGTCTTGGTCCATACCTATTGGAGGTTTGCTACAGTCAATATCAGAACCCTGGAAATATGATCTATGTATCATTGTAGTCAGGGTCTACATAATCAATGTTATAGAATATCATGGGAGCCTACCGTGTATCTATCTGGAGATCTAACACCAACCCACATATTTAACTTATTAGACTCAACTTCTACTGCATTAGAGATGGTGTGAGTCTAGACAAGACAAGAACATCTAATGATGTATTGACTACATTTTCTATGTATTTTTCCTTCTGAATTAATTAAATAAAGGTTAAAAAAAATACAAATTCCCTTAGTACCCAATCTTTATTGTAATGTGTAGGCTTTCCATTTGTGTAGAGAGAAATTAAAGAAGCATCCAGAACAGGCTGCTGCTGTTCAATTGTGTTGTGTTGAGACTATAGGCCAGCCAGGCTATAATAACCCACTTTCTCAGCCCAGTGTCAGCAGCAGCAGCACTCTGAAACACTCCACAACTCTCCGCTTCCCTCTAATTAGTCCCAGGGCAGCTCAACAGAGGAGACAGGGATGTGTGTGTGTGTGGGGGGGATAAGGGGGTAGAGATTGAAGATAGATATGGGGAGAGGAGGGAGGGAGAGAGAAATGGGGAAGGGGAGAGAGAGAGAGGGAGAAAGAAAATGCCTTTCTTATGGACAGAGAGAGAGGAGAGGGAATGTAATGCTTTGGTGTGAGAGCTGCTCTACTGTACGTTATCTTTGCCAGTTCAGGACATAGTATTGTATTTGCCCACTTCACTGTCAGTTGTACTCTACCTGTTCTGAACTTTCTCGTCATGTACTACAGGGCACATTGTGGGAGGAAAGAGAAAAGACAAGTAGGCAGATATCTATAGTGAGTATGACTCACTTACGCTACAAGATACAGGAGAGAGATAGGTAGCGAGAGATACAGGAGATAGATATAGGGATACAGACATAATAAGAGAGAGACAGACATAAAGAGACAGGGACAGAGAGAGACTGACAGAGAGAGAGAGAGAGATACAGGAGAGAGAGAGATAGATATATATATAGATAGAGATAAGGACTAGTGTATAAGCAGCAGGTGAAATTGCAAGTGATTCCAGTAATATTATATTAAGACTACAGCGAGGCTGAGTGGCACCTTCTACTACATTAATAACATGTCACATGTATTATCCTGCGGTAGCTGGAATGAGATGTCTTACCCTTTTAATATATTTTGAATAGATTTCTTTCTGCCACACAGTGGCTTGTTGCTTTTGTGTCAGCTGAAAGATGTCAGATTCCCCATGATGCCATGGTTGATGTGACTGCTGTGTCCCAATGAGGATGACATTATTGATGTTGTATAGAAAATGATATGAAGGACGATCATTATCACCAAAATGTGCTGCTAGTATTTATCATTTTGAGTGAATGGGCTAGTACTTCACCTTTAAATCATGCACTGAAACCACTATTGTAAAAGCACGCCATCTAGTCACCAATTTACCTGGAAGACCTGCACTATAGCGGGATTGACATTTAAAGGCAATGTTCCAGCATTCGTGGAGATCGTCTGCACTACGGATTGAATCTTGGCATAGAAATCCCTGTAAGGGATCTTAGCGTATAAATCCCTGTAAGGTGGAACAGTGATGTCTTGCAGCTATCTAATAGCTGATAATTGGGCTCAACACTGAAATAGTACTTGCTTTGTGCATAATGAGGGTCTCTGTAACAGAATGCAACAGTGAATACTGAATAATGTGACATCCTGACGTGAATTACGTGCCTATAGCAGGCAGGTAACCTGCTCTTGCTCCATGACACCTCAATCACCTCTCCACACAGCCATTTTCACCTCTATTAGTAGAATGGATTGTCAATTATAAGGAGAGAAATGTAAGAATGAAGAGCTTTATACACTATATATACAAGTATGTGGACACCCCTTCAAATGAGTTGATTCGGCTATTTCAGCCACACCCGTTGCTGACAGGTATATAAAATTGAGCACACAGCCATGCAATCTCCATTGACAAACATTGGCAGTAGAATGGCCTTACTGAAGAGCTCAGTGACTTTCAACTTGGCACCGTCATAGGTTGCCACCTTTCCAACAAGTCAGTTCGTCAAATTTCTTCCCTGCTAGAGCTGCCCTGGTCAACTGTAAGTGCAGTTATTGTGAAGTGTAAACATCTAGAACCTACTACTTCACTCAGCCGCGAGTAGTAGGCCACACAAGCTGACAGAACGGGACTGCCAAGTGCTGCAGTGCGTAGCTGTCCTCGGTTGCAACACTCAGTACCGAGTTCCAAACTTCCCATGAAAGCAACGACAGTGCAATAACTGTTTGTCGGGAGCTTCATGAAATGGGTTTCCAATGGCCGAGCAGCTGCACACAAGCCTAAGATCACCACGCGCAATGCAAAGCGTTGGCTGTAGTGGTGTAAAGTTCACCACCATTGGACTCTGATGATGCGTCATCATCTGGCAGTACAACAAACGAATCTGGGTTTGGCGGATGCCAGGAGAACACTATCTCCTCAAATGCGTAGAGCCAACTGTAAAGTTTGGTGGAGGAGGAATTAATGGCTGTTTTTCATGGTTCGGGCTAGGCCCCTGAGTTCCATTGAAGTGAAATCTTAACGCTATAGCATACAATGACATTCTAGACAATTCTGTGTTTCCAACTTTGTGACAACAGTTTGGGGAAGGCACTTTCCTGTTTCAGCATACACAATGACCCTGTACACAAAGCGAGGTACATACAAAAATGGATTGTCGAGAACAGTATGGAAGAACTTGACTGGCCTTCACAGAGCCCTGACCTCAACCCCATCAAACACCTTTGGGATGAATTGGAACGCTGACTGCGAGCCAGTCCTAATTGCCCAACATCAGTGCACGACCTCACTAATACTCTTGTGGCTGAATGGAAGCAAGTCCCCGCAGCAATGTTCCAATATCTAGTGGAAAGCCTTCCCAGAAGATTGGAGGATGTTCTTGCATCAAAGGGAGGACCAACTCCATATTAATGCCCATGATTTTGGAATGAGATGTTCGACAAGCACGTGTCCACATTCTTTAAGTCATGGATTGTATGTCCACAGATTATCCCTCTCCATTCTCTAAAACGTTGATGTTGTATATCTATAATCCACCTGTGGCATTTGCTCCTCTCCTCCATAGGACCCAGATAGCAGATTGGTATTCAGAGAGGGTTGTAATTCTGGAGAAGAAGCTCAAAGTGAGCTTGACAATTAGCTGGCCATACGCCGGAAGATCATTTGAAGAGTTAGCACCGCTGCCTTTCACAGAACTAATGAAAGAAATTGTGGCGAGCCAAAGAAATTCAAAGGTAAGGGTTGAATGTAATTGTTTTTATAGAAAAACATTCCTTTTTAACAGAACACACAGCTGTAAAGTATTACTGCGATAATTCTAGTAGTGCAGCTATATCAAATCAAACACGATGGATGTATCTGTTGATCAATTGTCATATCATCCTGTTTTAGATGAATAGCTACAATCGGTGACACTCAGTTTCATAATAATATTAGCATCTGTTTATCTATTACCTGTTTTTCAGGTTGCCCCTTTGGAAGCCTCTCGTATGGTAATGTATTGACTTCCTGTTATTGTTTCTTTATGTAATCTCCTTGGCCAAAGAGGAAGAGAGAGTAGAGCTGAGAGAACAATAGCTAACGATTGTATGGCAGATAATGTGATATAACCCCCCAAAAAATTGTGTTCATTACTGGGCATTAGAAAAGCCCCATTGTAATTACAGGAGGTTCTACAAAAACCAGAGTAAAACTCAAATTCATGTTTTGTACCACGCAAGGAGGTTCCTCGACATTTTAGCGGCCGCACATCTAACACCTGCCAGCATCTTTGAAGGAACTAGTCGTTTTTATGCAACGCAGTCGCGGGGAGATGTAGATGTAGATGACAGTGCATCACACTGTAAGCAAAACAAAGATCTACACACATGCAAGAGGCATATCTCACTCGATACAAAACATGGACTTGATATCTTTCAGAATTGTCTATGGTTTTTGTAGAACCACCTGCAACTGGAAACAGACATTTCAATAGATGCATTTTTCACCGAATCAAGAACGAAGAAAGTATCACCAAGAACAGGCTAGTTGAAAAATCGATGGTGACAGTTTGTATGGGGCTTTCCTGTAATGCTCAGTAATGGACACCAAAAACCTTTGGTTATATCACATTATCTGGTGTACAATCTGTAGCTAAGAGAACAATACAGTGATGGATGATGCAACTGAGGTAATTCTATAAGAAACAACAGGTATCTCTCTCACACCCAGCCAGAGTCAGTAGACTGCCAGGGGAGGATAATCGTGACTTTCTTTCTATGAAATAGGACAAACACAGTGGTGCAAGTTCAACGCAGGGCGAGAGAGAGAGAGACAGAGAGAGACAGAGAGAAAGATGACAATGGCAGGCATGAGGTTGATCTTTTTAAAGGTGTTACAGAATTAACGTAGCAAACGGCTCTAACGCGGGCCGACAGATTGAGGTCAGCCACTCCCCATCTGCTATGAATTTACAGGAAGAGAGAGACACAGAGTCATGCTGCTCCACTGCAGCACCCGCTGCACCAAGGAGAGGGGGATCGGATAGGAGGAAAAGACGGTGAGAAGGAAATCATTAAGAAGTGATGAAGCAGTGGACGAGTGTTGCATGGAAGAGAGGGGAGATGGTGAAAGGGGAAGTAGAAGAAAGGAGAATGAGTTGTAGGGAAGTATAAGAAGAGGGGTCGAAGGTGAAGGAGAGCCGTGAAAGGAAGGAGTAGCAAAAGGGCTAGTATAGTCTGAAAAACCCTGAGAGATGCATTATTATTGGTTGGAGCTAGCAGCAATCTGTTCAGCTGCAAGTGTGCCAAATACAACCATTAGTTGGCAAATAAAACCTAGTTCAAATGCCTCTATAAGAAAATGCATACATTTCAATCACAACATGTCAACAACAATGGCTTTCCTGGTGAAATATACTGGCTAAAGGTAACTGTCAGTTTTAGTGGAGTCTATAAGCAGGAAGATAACTGGTTTATTGCTTGCAATACACCGTTATGTTTTTATTATCATTCCATGTTAAAGTTCAGAAAGAGACAACAGCAACGAAAACGATGCAATTGCAATGCAACCAAAATATGGCTAATGATGTTGATGCTAGAAAGGGAGGTAATTACTACTGCACACTAACCTACTAAATCACACAATGCACCTCAAACCAACCCAACTCTATGAAGTATAGTCCTACCTCCCCTAGATGACATTCCAGATGTGCAAGCAGGCCAAGGTGGGACTACAGAACATGATGCATATGCTGGGGCGCTAATTTGCTCCCTCCATAACAAATGACCTCACCATGTCTCTGGTGGGGGACAGGGAAAGGTAAAAGGGGGTACAGGAGCCCCATATATCATACTGCAGCAGGTATGTGCTCCCCCCCACAGGAGAACAGCATCCCCTTGGCCCCCCTGTGGCCCCTAGCTGCCCCCCAGCAAACGACCCCCTGAGCCTGACCTACATTGTGTGTCCTCCCGTCTGCACGCTGCCTATTCATCACCACATGGCACGGGCCCCCACAGGGAGAGATGGGATAGCCGGGAACAGAGGGCAGGGTGTCCTCCAGATCCAGTCCCAGCACAGTCCTCTCCTATGTGAACAACTTAATTACACTACTGTAGTGACCAGCCAGGCTTGCTTGTGTACCCTGGAATATACTGTATGTGCTTCTAATGGGTTTTAAATGATATCTAAGGTGCACTTAATAGACTACCCTGCAGAAACCTCACACAATAATCAATGCTGTAACAATCAGCTCGTTGTGGATGACTGTCAGACACAACAGTGAAAACAACAGAATATAGTATTCTGGAAAAGTTACTAAAAAGTCAAAGTAATTGAAAAGACAGATCTGTTGCTATGTCTTTCCTGTTGTCTTCATTGTAGGAATCAATGGCTCCTCTGCTCACCGATGCCAAACTACTGCTGACATGGTCTCTGTCTAAGTCCCATATGGGCCTGATCTGTCTCGGAGTGAAGGAACAGATTAATAATCCCCGGTTTGGACCCAGACCCTGGCCTTGATCTGTAATGAATTCCCCAGGGAAGATCTCAATTGCATACTCCTCGCGTCCTCTCTTCTGTACTCGTCTCCTTCTCAAAACCCATTGGAGAAGGTCAGAGGGGAGGGACCTCTGGCTTTCTCATCGAATGGGTTTTAAGAAGGAGACAAAGAGAGAAGAGGCGGGGAGTATACAATTGAGAGATTCCCCTGGTCTGTTTGTTTCTTTCTGTGTTGTATCAGGTGTTTGTGAACAAGGGGCTCGAGACGGGGACAGAGACTTGTGTAGGATAGGGGGATGAAGGGAGGTAAGGGGTGGCGGGGCATCCCAGAGGAACCGGCCCAAATGCTTCTCTGAGCCCCAGAGGGCCCCGGCTGATTGGCTCTGACCTTCCACAGACTGCTCCGTTCAAAGGCACAGACCACACTATTGAACACCCTGCACCTCAGAAGCTGTACAGTATGTCTTCTTTGTGTATGTGTGTCAGTGACTTTCTTTATGTGTCTCTACTACCTAACTGAGTGCAAAGGGCATTGTTCTTTGACTGTGGTCCCAATATGTGACATATTCCTACTGGAAATACTATATGAGTATGTCTTCTCTACTGTTCCTCTGTTGCTTTGAAACTTTAATGCCATTTTCTTGTTCACCTTTTGTATGTATGATTGGATGTTAAGTGCATGCTTCTGAGGTGTTAACGGAACGAGTGGGTGGGTGTGAGCTAAGAACGTTTACGTAGAATAACTAGAACACTAGCTATAACAGGAGTGCTTAATTAGACAGGATAAACCTCTTTAATCCAACATCTTTACATCTGCTGCCTTATCAAAGCCCTATACGTGTCTGACAGATTATACAGCAAATACAGTGCTAAGAGTCAGAGATCCTTACAGTGAATGAAATGTGTTCATTCCTCAAGAAGATACATAATCACTTTATTTTAACAGTGTAATGAGTTCTACCTGCATATAGAACACATTTACAACAATGTACAATTATGTAGAGGACTCTGTTTACTTCCTTATACAGAGCATCTTCAGGGTGTATTTCTAAAGGTTTGTCTCTTAAAACTAAGAACCCCGGGGTTCTCTCTCACCTTTTCATCCCTTTTACTTTCCCTGTCTATTGTTTATCAGTCAGGCGTGATCAAACTCATTGGCTCCAACAGAACGCCATGCTGCTAACATCAAGCTTTTCCCTGGGAAAGGTCCTGCTCCGCCACTGCGGGGTGCTTCTAAACACTGTAGCAACGCCCCAAGTGCTACCTGTGTCTCCATGGTTACACAGTCCTACTTTATTCGCCCCAACACTCTTATTTCACAAGTTTATGATTCATGAAATGAGAAGATAAGAGGGTTCCAGACACCAGAAAGAATAAGGGGATAGCATTAGCCACATTGTTCACTGTGATGCGCCGTCTCCTTCCTTCCTTCCTTCCGGTCGGTCGGTCGGTCGGTCGGTCGGTCGGTCGGTCTGTCGGTCTGTGTGACTCTGCAACTGCATCCAAACTATTCATTGATTCATTCAAATAACTGGGAAGTGTTCAAACATCTAACTCATGATCTTAAAAAGAAGACAAGAGTAACAGGCATGCTGCTGAACTGCAGTTTATATGGATGGGAAAAATGGTTTGTGGTCTTTGTTTAACTTTTCTCACTGTCTCCGGGGGAATTAGAGGAGCACTGCTGGGACTGTTGGCCCTTTGATTTCCACAAATGTCCATGGTGTGTGTTTGATCTTTGGAGCCGTGCCAGGGAGCGTTTGACATTCCTCTTCTTTGGTGGTAGCTGCTCCTCCCTTTCAACTTCTTATTCTCACTCAAGGTCAGGTTCAAGGTCTATCTTTCAATTGTTTCATTGTATAAAGATAAAAAAATATATACTTCCCTCTGACTTTCAAGTCTTCTTTATTGTGAATTATGAATGGGCTTTTCAGTTACTCTTTGCACAGAGTGGTATCCTAATTATCGACGGTCTTGCTTTCATTTGCCAGTTCTTTGACATATCACCCCCAACTCTCCCATCCTTTCTAGAACAGAATTAGTTACCTGACAACATTTTGTGTCCACATGTGCCTACATGTACACTACCGGTCAAAAGTTTAAGAACACCTACTCATTCAAGGGTTCAACCAAATTTAGAGTCAGACCGTAGAGTGAAGGAAAACAGCCAACAAGTGATCAGCATATAAGGGAACTCCTTCAAGACAGTTGGAAAAGCATTCCAGGTGAAGCTGGTTGAGAGAATGCCAAGTGTATGCAAAGCTGTCATCAAGGTAAAGGGTGGCTATTTGAAGAAGCTCAAATATAAAATATATTTGGATTTGTTTAGCACTTTTATGGTTACTACATGATTCCATGTGTTATTTCATAGTTTTGATGTCTTCACTATTATTGTACAATGTAGAAAATCAAATAAAGAAAAACCCTTGAATGAGTAGGTGTTCTAAAACCTTTGACCGGTAGTCCATGTGTGCCTTCAGAAAGTATTCATACCCCTTGACTTCTTCCACATTTAGTTGAGTTACAGCCCAAATTCCAAATTGATGAAATACATTTTTTCTCTCACCCATTTACACGATACCACGTAATGACACAGTGAAAACATGTTTTTAGAAATGTTTCTACATTTATTGAAAATTAAATACAAAAATATCACATTAACATAAGTATTCACACCCCTGAGTCAGTACATGTTAGAATCATCTTTGGCAGCGATTACAGCTGTGAGTCTTTCTTTGTAGGTCTCTAAGACCGTTGCACACCTGGGTTGCACAATATTTGGCCATTATTTTTCTCTGTCAAATTGTTGTTGGTCATTGCTATACAGTCATTTCCTGTAAGTCTTGACATCGATTTTCAAGTAGATTTAAGTCAAACTGTAACTTGACCACTCAGGAATATTCACTGTCTTCTTGATAAGCAACTCCAGTGTAGATTTAGCCTTGTGTTTTAGGTTGTTTGTCCAGTGTCTGGTGGAAAGCAGGAAACCAGGTTTTACTCTAGGATTTTGCGTATACTTAGATCCATTCCGTTTATTTTTATCCCGAAAACTCCTCAGTCCTTTAAGATTACAAGCATTACAAGTATGCTTGAAAATATGGAGAGTGGTACTCAGTATTGGATTGGATTTGCCCCAAACATTACAGTTTGTATTCAGGACAAAAAGTTAATGGCTTTGCCATATTTTTGCAGCATTACTTTAGTGCCTTGTTGCAAACAGGATGCATGTTTTGGGATATTTTTATTCTGTACAGGCTTCCTTCTTTTCACTGTGTCAATTAGGTTAGTATTGTGGAGTAACTACCATGTTGTTGATCCATCCTCAGTTTTCTCCAATTACAGCCATTAAAATCTGTAACGGTTCTGAAGTCCCCATTGGCCTCATGGTGAAATCCCTGAGCGATTTCCTTTCTCTCCAGCAACTGAGTTAGGGAAAATGCCTGCATCTTTTATAGTGGTTGCTTGTATTGATACACCATCCAAAGTGTAATTAATAACTTCACCATGCTCAAAGGGATATTCAATGTCGGCTTTTTTATTTGTACCCTTCTACCAATAGGTGCCCTTTTTAGCGAGGCATTGTTAAACCTACCTGGTCTTTGTGAGCGAATCTGTGTTTGAAATTCACTGCTCGGCTGAGGGACCTTACAGATAATTGTATGTGTGGGGTACAGAAAGGAGGTAGTCATTAAAAAATCATGTTAAACACCATTATTGCACACAGAGTGAATCCATGCAACTTATTGTGTGACTTATTACGTTTTACTCAACTTATTTAGGCTTGCCGTAACAAAGGAGTTAAATACTTATTGACTGAAGTCATTTAAGGTTTTCATTTTTAAGTAATTTGTAAAACATACTTCCATTTTGATGTTATGGGGTATTGTGTCTACAGGCCAGTGATTAAAAAAAGTTGCAATTGAATCTATTTTAAATTCAGGATGTAACACAACAAAAAATGAAGTGGTATGAAAACTTTCTAAAGGCACTGTATGTGTGGCCGTGCGTCATGCATACGTATGTATGTGTCTGTGTGTGACTAAGGCATCTCCAGCGGGTCAATGTGCTCCTAATCACAGCATGCTCTCCAGCCCTCTTTCTTTTTGGTTATTTGGCCCTTCGTTGCAGCCATCAGAGCTGAGAAATTGCCTGTTATCTAAGGGGTCGATTTTTCATGAGCCCGTAAATTGCTTTGTATTGACACCCTGTCAGTGTGAGGAACTTCATGTTAACCCCAAAATCTGCCCTCAGGTGTGCACACTGGACCCCCTCTTGGGTGTACCTGTGTGTGTGTGTGTGTGTGTGTGTGTGTGTGTGTGTGTGTGTGTGTGTGTGTGTGTGTGTGTGTGTGTGTAGACTTGCATGCATGAATGTGTGTGTCACAGAAGTAGTACCTGTCTGTCAACCCTGCAAGTCAAACTATGGGCAGGATATCCTGTAGGAAGCTCAGATGAACAGTTGTCAGGCTGGCTTCGTCTTACCTGGTGGGTGGCATTTCATTATAGCCAGATGACAAGTCTCTGATTTGAAACGGCCTACAGATGACGTTCCTGCAAATTGTATTTTGATCTGCTTGTAGCCGGTGGGACCTTTGTAGTTCCTGCACTATGTGACAATCTTTCATCTGCTGCCACATTTCTCTGCAAACCATATTGAAAACAAACTTTTAGACAACACTACTTACCTTTCTTCCCCGTGCTAAATCCTCTTTTGCCTAAAAGGTCATCAGTCTTCGAGCAAGACCTGTAAAGTGTTTGTGACAAAAATTGTGGTACAGCTAAGATAATGCCTTTGATGAAGGCCACTATGAGAGTGGATGATAGCCTGATTATGTTTTTATTTATTTTTATTTTATTTCACCTTTATTTAGCCAGGTAGGCTAGTTGAGAACAAGTTCTCATTTGCAAATGCGACCTGGCCAAGATAAAGCATAGTAATTCGACACATACAACAACACAGAGTTACACGTGGAATAAACAAAGCATACAGTCAATAATACAGTAGAACAAAATAAAACTAAAAAGTCTATATACAGTGAGTGCAAAAGAAGTAAGGTAAGGGAGTTAAGGCAATAAATAGGCCATGGTGGCGAAGTAATTACAATATAGAAATTAAACACTGGAATGGTAGATGTACAGAAGATGAATGTGCAAGTAGAGATACTGGGGTGCAAAGGAGCAAGATAAATCCATAAATACAGTATGGGGATGAGGTAGATAGATGGGCTGTTTACAGATGGGCTATGTATAGGTGCAGTGATCTGTGAGCTGCTCTGACAGCTAGTGCTTAAAGCTAGTGAGGGAGATTTGTGTCTCCAGCTTCAGTGATTTTTGCAGTTCTTTGCAGTCATTGGCAGCAGAGAACTGGAAGGAAAAGCGACCAATGGAGGAATTGGCTTTGGGGTTGACCAGTGAGATATACCTGCTGGAGCGCGTGCTACGAGTGGGTGTTGCTATGGTGACCAGTAGGCTGAGATAAGGCGGGGCTTTACCTAGCAGAGACTTGTAGATAACCTGTAGCCAGTGGGTTTGGCGACGAGTATGAAGCGAGGGCCAACCAACGAGAGAGTACAGGTCGCAGTGGTGGGTAGTATATGGGGCTTTGGTGACAAAACGGATGGCACTGTGATAGACTGCATCCAATTTGTGGAGTAGAGTGTTGGAGGCTATTTTATAGAGGACATCGCTGAAGTCAAGGATCGGTAGGATGGTCAGTTTTTTGAGGGTATGTTTGGCAGCATGAGTGAAGGATGCTTTGTTGCAATATAGGACGCCAATTCTAGATTTCATTTTGGATTGGAGATGCTTATTGTGAGTCTGGAAGGAGAGTTTACAGTCTAACCAGACACCTAGGTTTTTGTAGTTGTCCACGTTGTCCACGTAAGTCAGAGCCATCCAGAGTAGTGATGCTGGATGGGCGGACAGGTGCGGGCAGTGATCGATTGAATGGCATGCATTTAGTTTTACTCGCATTCAAGAGCAGTTGGAGGCCACGGAAGGAGAGTTGTATGGCATTGAAGCTCGTCTGGAGGTTAGTTAAAACCTTTCTAGCACAGGCGTTCCGCTAGGGGAACCCCTCAACAACATTCCGCTAAAAAGGCAAAATTAAAAAATATTTTTTAGAAATATGTAACTTTCACACATTAACAAGTCCAATACAGCAAATGAAAGATAAACATCTTGTTAAAACCTGTTAGGGATAGGGGGCATCATTTTCACTTTGGATGAATTGCGTGCCCATAGTGAACTGCATCCTACTCTGTCCTAGATGCTAATATATGCACATTATTATTACTATTGGATAGAAAACACTCTGACGTTATTGGATATATATGAAAATAACATCCTGAAGATTGATTCTCTACTTAGTTTGACCAGTTTATTCGACCTAGAATATAACTTTTTGAAGTTTTCGTCCGATTTCGGCTTTTTTTTTCAGCTTTTGAACATGTGAGCTAAACCTGCTAGCAAAAGCAGCTAATTGGACACTAGTAATGGACATTATGGAACAAAACAACGATTTATTGTGGAACTAGGACTCCTTGCACTGCATTCTGATGAAAGATCATCAAAGGTAAGGGAATATTTATGATGTAATTTTGTATTTCTGTTGACGCCAACATGGCGGAGAAATATTGTTACGTCTTAGCGCCGTTTTAGATTATTGCATGGTATGCTATTTTCGTAACGTTTAAAAAAATCTGACACAGCGGTTGCATTAAGCACCAATGTATCTTTAATTATATGTAAAACATGTATCTTTCGTCAATATTTATGATTAATATTTATGTTATCTGGCGTAGCTCTCTGTAATTACTCCGGATATTTTGGAGGCATTTCTGAACATGGCGTCAATGTAAACCGAGATTTGTGCATATCAATATGCATATTATCGAACAAAACATAAATGTATTGTGTAACATGATATCATATGAGTGTCATCAGAAAGGTTAGTGATTCATTTTATCTCTAATTCTGCTTTTGTGACTATCTTTGGCTGGGAAAAATGGCAGTGTGTTTTTGGATTTGGTGGTGATCTAACATAAATATATGTTGTGTTTTCGCTGTAAAACATTTTTAAAAATCGGACACGATGCAGTAATGTTTTGATTCCAAAACATCTGGTGATTTTGCAGAAATACTCATAATAAACATTGATAAAAGATGCAAGTGTTATTCACAGAATTAAAAATAGACTTCTCCTTAATGCAACCGCTGTGTCAGATTTTAAAAAAACTTTACGGAAAAAGCATAATCTGAGGCGCTCAGAGTCCGGCCAGAGAAATATCCGCCATTTTGGAGTCAACAGAAGTTAGAAATAACACCATAAATATTCACTTACCTTAGATGATCTTCATCAGAAGGCACTCCCAGGAATCCCAGTTCGACAATAAATGACTGATTTGTTCCATAATGTTCCATAAAGTCCATCATTTATGTCCAAATAGCCACTTGTTGTTAGCGTGTTCAGCCCAGTAATCCATCTTCATGAGGCGTGAGCACTTCGTCCAGACAAAAACTCTAAAAGTTCCATTACAGGTCGTAGAAACAAGTCAAACGATGTATTGAATCAATCTTTAGGATGTTTTTAACATAAAACATCAATAATGTTCGAACCGGAGAAATCCTATGTCTGAAGAAAAGCACTGGAACGAGAGGTAACTCTGTTGGGAGCGCGCGTCACGAGCCTGAGACACTCCATTGACTCAGACCATTGACTCAAACAGGTCTCATGAGCCCCTCCTTTATAGTAGAAGCCTGAATCCAGTTTCTAAAGACGGTTGACATCTAGTGGAAGCCGTAGGAAGTGCAACTTTATCCATATCCCACTGTATTCGGTAGGCCAAGCTTTGAAAAACTACAAACCTCAGATATCCCACTTCCGGGTTGGATTTTTCTCAGGTTTTCACCTGCCATTTGAGTTCTGTTATACTCACAGACATCATTCAAACAGTTTCCTATCTAATACTATTAATAATATGCATATATTAGCATCTGGGACAGAGTAGGAGGCAGTTCACTCTGGGCACGCTATTCATCCAAAAGTGAAATTGCTGCCCCCTATCCCAAAAAGGTTAACACAGTGTCCAAAGAGGGGCCAGAAGTATACAGAATGGTGTCGTCTACGTAGAGATGGATCAGAGAATCACCAGCAGCAAGAGCGACATCAATGATGTATACAGACAAGAGAGTCGGTCCGAGAATTGAACCCTGTGGCACCCCCATAGAGACTACCAGAGGTCCGGACAACAGGCCCTCTGATTTGACACCCATGACCAGCTCTGAAACCAGATTGCATAGTGGAGAAGGTACGGTGGGATTCGAAATGGTCGGTAATCTGTTTGTTAACTTGGCTTTTGAAGACCTTATAAAGACAGGGTAGGATAGATATAAGTCTGTAGCAGTTTGGGTCTAGAGTCCCCCTTGGGTCTAGAGTCCCCCGCTTTGAAGAGGGGGATGACCGCGGCAGCTTTCCAATCTTTGGGAGTCTCAGACGATACGAAAGAGAGGTTGAACAGGCTAGTAATAGGGGTTGCAACAATTTAGGCAGATCATTTTAGAAAGGGAGGGTCCAGATTGTCTAGCCCGTCTGATTTGTAGGGCGTCCAGATTTTACAGCTCTTTCAGAATACCAGCGATCTGGATTTGGGTGAAGGAGAAATGGTGGGGGCTTGGCCGGGTTGCTGTGGAGGGTGCCTGGCAGTTGACCGAGGTAGGGGTAGCCAGGTGGAAAGCATGGCCAGCCATAGAGAAATGCTTAATGAAATTCTCAATTATAGTGGATTTATCAGTGGTAACAGTGTTTCCTAGCCTCAGCTTGGAGGAAGTGCTCTTATTCTCCATGGACTTTACAGTGTCCCAGAACTATTTTGAGTTTGTACTACAGGTTGCAAATATCTGTTTGAAAAAGCTAGCCTTAGCTTTCCTAACTGCCTGTGAATATTTGTTCCTAACTTCCCTGAAAAGTTGCAGGCCGCAACAGTGATGAGGCAGTGATCGCTGAGATCTTGATTGAAAACAGCAGAGGTGTATTTGGAGGGCGAGTTAGTTAGAATGATATCTATGAGGATGCCCGTGTTTACGGATTTGGAGTTGTACCTGGTAGGTTCATTGATCATTTGTGTGAGATTGAGGGCATCAAGCTTAGATTGTAGGATGGCCGGGGTGTTAAGCATGTCCAAGTTTAGGTCACCTAGTAGCACGAGCTCAGAAGATAGATGGGGGGCAATCAATTCACATATGGTGTCGAGGGTACAGCTGGGGGCAGAGGGTGGTCTATAGCAAGTGGCAACAGTGAGAGACTTGTTTCTGGAAAGGTGAAAGTTCGAATTGTTTGGGTACAGACCTGGATAGTAAAGACAGAACTTTGCAGGCTATCTTTGCAGTAGATTGCAACACCGCCCCCTTTGGCAGTTGTAAGTCGCTCTGGATAAGAGCGTCTGCTAAATGACTTAAATGTAATGTAAATGTCTATCTTGGCGGAAAATGTTATATTTAGGGATGGAGATTTCAGGGTTTTTGGTGGTTTTCCTAAGCCAGGATTCAGACACGGCTAAGACATCCGGGTTGGCAGAGTGTGCTAAAGCAGTGAGTAAAACAAACTTCGGGAGTAGGCTTCTAATGTTAACATGCATGAAACCAAAGCTTTTACGGTTGCAGAAGTCAACAAATGAGAGCACTTGGGGAGTGGGTGTGGAGCTAGGCACTGCAGGACCTGGATTAACCTCTACATCACCAGAGGAACAGAGGAGAAGTAGGATAAGGGTACGGCTAAAGGCTATATGAACTGGCTGTCTAGCACGTTCGGAACAGAGAGTAAAAGGAGCAAGTTTCTGGGAACGATAGCATAGATACATGGCATAGTGTACAGACAATGGTAAGGTAGGATGTGAGTACATTGGAGGTAAACCTAGGCATGATGAGAGAGATATAGTCTCTAGAGACATTTAAACCAGGTGATGTCATCGCATATGTAGGAGGTGGAACAACATGGTTGGTTAAGGCATATTGAGCAGGGCTAGAGGCTCTACAGTGTAAGACAGTAATCACTAACCAGGACAGTAATGGACGAGGCATATTGATATTGGAGAGAGGCATGCGTAGCCAAGTGAACATATGGGTCCAGTGAGTGGTTGGGCTGGCTGAGGAAACGGCGATTCAGACAGTTAGCCGGCCGGTGCTAACAAGCTAGCATTTAGTAGGCCGGGGCTAACAAGCTAGCAGTTAGCTGACCGGGGCTAGCAAGTTAGCAGTTAGCAGACCAGGTTAGCAAGCAAGCAGTTAGCAGACCAGGGCAAGCAAGATAGCAGTTAGCAAACCAGGGCAAGCAGGCTAGCCGTTAGCAGACCGGGGCTAGCAAGTTAGCAGAAGGGCCTTTGGGGGACGTCGCGATGGAGGCAAGTCTGTTTATGTGTGACGTCAATAGACCAGTCGTGGATTAGTAGGGTTCCAAGTAGTTCTAGGTAGCTAGCAGGCCATGGTTAGCAGAATGGGTCTTGCCTGAGGGGTCTGTTGGAATCCTCTGGCAGATTATGTCGGTATTCCAGTCGTAGAGGATCGGCGGGGTTCCGTGCCCCATACCGGCAGTAGAAGGAGTCCGGATATTGTAGCCCAGGAGTGGGCTTCGGTGGTAGCCCAGGAGCCCTGGCCGGGCTAGCTTCAGGCTAATTGGTGCTTGCTCCGGGATGGAAACACTAGCCAGGAGTAGTAACCCAGGATTGCGGTTAGCTAGTTGCGAAGATCCAGATGAAAATGTTCAGAGTTTGCGGTAGGAATCCGGGGATATGGAGAGAAAAAAAAAGGTCCGTTATGCTCTGGTTTGAGTCACGTTGTACGAACTGGTGAAAGTTTCACGAGCTAAACGTTAGCTGATAACCGCTAGCAGTGGTTTCCTGACTGATAGCTGGTAGGTAGTTGAGGGATTCTAGATCCGAAGTAAATAGAAATCGTTTAGAAAAAACAGATCCACGCCACATTGGGTGAGGCTAGCTGCAGGAGAGTATTTAGAGGTTGAGGTTAAGGAACATATTTTTAAAAGATATTACATTTACAACATTTAAGTCATTTAGCAGACGCTCTTATCCAGAGCGACTTACAAATTGGTGTGTTCACCTTATGACATCCAGTGGAACAGCCACTTTACAATAGTGCATCTAAATCTTTTAAGGGGGGGGGGGGTGAGAAGGATTACTTTATCCTATCCTAGGTATTCCTTAAATAGGTGGGGTTTCAGGTGTCTCCGGAAGGTGGTGATTGACTCAAAGGTGGTGATTGATATGCAAAGAAAAAGATATAAAAAGATATATACAAGGGACACGACAGGACAAAGACGTCTGACTGCTACGCTACAGAAATAGCTTTTTGAAGTGGAGTGCACAGTGCTGTTTTCTCTTTGGGGAACACTTAAAACAATAGTGTCCTTAATTAGATGCTAGATTACCTTTGCATTGGCAAGGCTCACCTGCAAATAAATAATTAGCTGTTTTCCTAACGTACGTACAAAAACTAAGCAGAATCCACTGCCCCATTGTGATAGCTCAATGTATATTTTTCATAGCTTTGGCCGATAGCTTTCCTAGTCTAAATGCTAAATAGACTACGGTAAGTGAATGTTTTTCACTGTTGACTTACTGAAACTGTATGTTGACAGTGAAACAGCTAAGGCATGACACAGGAACACAGCTAGTCATCTGGCTTATAATGGGCTCCCTCTCTCTTTCTCTCTCTCTACTCTCTCTCTCCCCCCTCAGGCACTCACTGAGATGGGTTCACTAACATGAAGCTAAGGAAAGAGAGAGAGTGATGGGTGAGAGAAAGGGAAATTCAGATGGATGTAGGGAGGAGGAAGATAGAGTGATGGTGTAAGAAAGAAATAGAGAGATGGAGAGAGGAGAGGAGAGGAGATGGAACCTCACTGGGAATGGTATGGAGCGCTGCAATTCTCAGAGTACACAAACACACAGACACACCAGCTGGCCTTCTCCGAGTGCTCTCCTCTTCCTCCTCCAGTCTCACTGTGTCTGCAACACAGCATGGGCATTGTGTGTGTGTGTGTGTGTGCCCAGGTGGTGCCACCCTACTCCTTTGGTACCCTGTAGCGGAGGCCATCCTCCCTCCACAGGCACCTCTCAGTGGAGCAGGCAGAATTAGGGTTCTCTGACATAAGCAATCTGCCTCCCTCCTCTGTGTCCTATCTATCCCCACTCATAGCATACCAAAATGGTTGCAGACTCATTTACCGTGCCAGCTTTCATTTGTCACCTCTGGTATCGCTCAACACCCACGTCGGCTGGCACACTGCATGTTATGCTGCTCCCCCTCAGTGATTCAGTGTGTGTGTGCATGGGCCCTTGTATACAGTGCCATCAGAAAGTATTCATGCCCCTTGTCTTATTCCACATTTTGTTGTGTTACAGCCTGAACTCAAAATAGATTAAATAGCTGTTTTTTCTCACCCATCTACACACAATACCCCATAATGACAAAGTGAAAACATGTTTTTAGAAATTTTAGCAAATGTATTGAAAATCAATACATTTATCTCTTTTACGTATTCACACCACTTAGTCAATTCTTTGTAGAAGCACCTTTGGCAGCAATTACAGCTGTCAGTCTTTCTGGGTAAGTCTCTAAAAGCTTTCCACACATGGATTGTGCAACATTTTCCCTTTATTATTTAAATTATTCCTCAAGCTCTGTTAAATTGGTTGTTGATCATTACTAGACAACCATTTTCAGGTATTGCCATATACTTTCAATTAGATTTAAGACAAAACTGTAACTTGGCCACTCAGGAACATTTACTGTCTTCTTGATAAGCAACTCCAGTGTATATTTGGCCTTGTGTTTTAGGTTATTGCCCTGTTGAAAGGTGAATTCAATTCCCAGTGTCTGGGAGGTCTAAGTCTAAACCAGGCCTGTGCTTAGCTCAAGTCCATTTCCTTCCATTTCCTTCCTTTTTATCCTGAAAAACTTCCCAGTCCTTAATGATTACAAGCATACCCATAACATGATGGAGCCCCCACTATGCTTGAAATATCGAGAGTGGTACTCAGTAATGTGTTGTATTGGATGTGCCACAAACATAACACTTTGTATTCAGGACAAAAAGTTAATTGCTTTGCCTAATTTTTTACAGTATTACTTTGGTGCCTTCTTGCAAACAGGATGCATGTTTTGGAATATTTTTATTCTGTACAGGCTTCCTTCTTTTCACTCTGTCAATTAGGTTAGTATTGTGGAGTAACTACAATGTTGTTGATCCATCCTCAGTTTTCTCCGTTCACAGCTAATAAATCTGTAACGGTTTTAAAGTCCCCATTGGCCTCATGGTGAAATCCCTGAGCGATTTCCTTTCCCTCCTTTCCCTCCAGAGTTATTATCTTTGTAGTGACTGGGTGTATTGATACACCGTCCAAAGTGTAATTCATAACTTTGCCGTAATCAAAGGGATGTTGAAAGTCTGCTTTTTTATTTGTACCCATCTACCAATAGGTGCCTTTCTTTGCGAGGCATTGGAAACCCTCCCAGGTCTTTGTGGTTGAATCTGTGTTTGAAATTCACTGCTCGACTGATGGACCTTACAGATAGTTATATGTGTGGAGTACAGAGATGAGGTAGTCATTAAAAAATCATGTTAAACATTATTATTGAACACAGTGAGTCCATGCAACTTATTATGTGAAAAGCACATTTGACTCCTGAACTTATTTAGGCTTGCCATAACAAAGGGTTTGAATACTTATTGACTCAAGACATTACAGCGTTTAATTTTTTTGTTAATTAGGAAAAATTTGGAAAAACATCATTCCACTTTGACGTTATGTGGTATTGTGGGTAGGCCAATGGCACAAAATCTCAATTGAATCTATTTTAAATTCAGGCTGTAACACAAGAAAATATGAATACTTTCTGAAGGGACTGTCTGTGAATAGAATTAGAGTTTTGAATGTCAATTTTGAAACCTCAATTTCTAAATTGACCAGACCATGCTGCTAAACATGTTTTTGTCTTTCACATTCTTCAAGGCTATTCCTGTGAGTGTTTCCGGATGTTAGTTAATCAGATTTATGGTACAACTTTTCACCAGACATTTTTGTCGCCACAGATTGAGTGCTTTCACCATTAAACAAAATATTTCAGGAAAGGTTTGGCCAGCATTGTAAGAGTTCTTATGTTGAAATTGTATTGGCATGGTTCTGAAATGTATGTGGGAGGCTGGAATAAAGCAGAAATCAAGAGATAGAGGGATGGCCTTGTCCTGGGTACACTTCTATTTGTAAAGGTCAACGTCTTTAGTCTGGAGAAACTTCCCTCCCTCCAGCCAGCTCCTCCGGGGACGAATGAAAAAAATAGAGAAACATCTCCAGAAGAAATACATTAATGTGTTAGCAGCACCGTGTTTATACACTATAGTCCTCAAAGACGCTGCTGCCTTGATTCCTGTGAAGTGTGATGCCTCGCCGCTCTGGCATTAGGTGTTAAACACTGTAGCCGTGTGACACTGACTGGGGCTGTCATCAGAGTCTCTCCCATTGGGTGGCTGTGGTGATAAGGCAGTAGTTGAGATGAGAGGAAAGAGACAGGCAAATTGGAGATTAAAGAGAGAGTGGAAGTGTGAAGGTGTCACCTGAAACCCTAATGCACTGTTTAGTTTGTCTGACACCACCTGGATGGGACACTTTCCTCCACACACTCCTGGGATGCCCGGAGTTTTCTAAAATGTGTCAAAATGTTGTCCCCAAGCCTTCCGTCAACCAAGTGATGACATTCTGCAACTGAATCCAGCAGGCACTCTCTCAATGGAAAGGCAATGGCACTGTCACTGTAAATACAGCCGCTAAGAACACAACTGTTGTCAGGGTAGCTTTGATGTTGGTATTCATATGTAAATATTTCTAGGAGTTGGAAAAGTTGTTCACTTTAATTGGAGATATAAAAGCACACTACATTGTGCTGTACTGTCCAGACTACCAGCATGTATTCTACAAATCTTTATGAGTGCCCAGTCACTGTCATTACCTGAACCTGATTTTGAAAACCTCAACTTGAATACAGTAATCACCTCGTGACACCTTGAATACAGTAATCACCTCATGACACATTGAATACAGTAATCACCTCATGAAACCTTGAATACAGTAATCACCTTGTGACACCTTGAATACAGTAATAACCTTGTGACACCTTGAATACACTAATCACCTCGTGACACCTTGAATACAGTAATCCCCTTGAATACAGTAATCACCCTGTGACACTTTGAATACAGTGTATTCCTCATGACAGGAGAATTGGTCTATTCTGGCACTAAGTGCTTTGCATCTTCAGCCCTGCAATTTCACGTTTTTGAATGTCTATTAATCTCACGCTAATATAGATTACCATGTGTTCTGGGCTGTATAGTGGCTGCTGGGGAGGAAGTTTGACTTTAACCTCTGTAGAGTTGCAGTCAGAGTTAGCTTGGGGTCACAAAGGGATTCCTCTCCTCAGTCAGTCAGTCTCTCATGTGCAGCCCCAGAGACTGAGGCTCCAGTGGCCCCCAGCTCCAGCACCAGTTTGGCCCCAGGACTCTTATCAGCTCATTAGTGCTCTATTGTGTACTGCCTGGCCTGGGAGTCATCTGCACAGGAATGATTATCCAGCCGGCCTGGAGGCCTACATGTCATCAGAGTGGGACGCGGCTCCAGTCAGGTGCTCAGGACACGGTGGGGCTGGGAGCCAGGCTGTTAGAGAGAAGTTAGGGAGACAGCGCATGAAGAGAATAATAATGATTCATCACATATGTTAATACTCTACAGGCTCCATACTGTGTCTACAAATTGTCCTTTAGTTTGTTTAATGAATAGTCATTATATTAGGGAGACTGAAAATATGGTGTAAAATTATTATGTTCCGGGTGGATTAAACCAGCTTTTCAAGTGTCCCTTTCTGTTTTTCATGATTTGGACTCTACAGCTATTCAATGGAAACAACCATGGTGCTACTGCTGTTGCTTATGCTTACCAGATAGGCGATGGTTAACATTAACTAGAGAGCATGACCAAAACGGATGTTGAGTTTGAGGGTCTCTTCAGTTTTTGTTCATCTCTGTTTGGGCTGGTATGTTTGATTACTGAAACAATTAGCATCAGGGTAATGATGCTCATAACTTTGGAGGAGAACTTACTGTATATTTCATTATGACTGAGATGTAGCTCAGCAGCTAACTCTTTTGGGAATTCGAACTACATGTACCATTTGTAATTTTAAGGTCTATACCACTGGGAAATTATGGAAGGCAAGGACTTTCATGCCCTCAGTTCAATGATTAAAAATAGATTTTCAATTAGATCAACTAAATGTGCATTTATACAACATAGAACATAACAGAGATATATTCCGTATTCTCTAAATGGCTCTGGAGCATACCCTTGCTCAGAAATGCATACCAAATTACCACTTTTTTTTCAAATCCTCAACTTTTTGTAAGGAGGTTTAACATTCTTCAATACTGTCATTCTCTTAGTTATATACATAAAGGGTTGTTAACTCAATCTGGAACAATGAACACTGATCAAAGGGTTGAAAAAAGCTACTTTTATCACAGACAAATGTGCCAGAAGAACAGATGGGCTTTGGAGTGTTGAACATTGGGGGCAAACACTCACAGAAAACTTTGTAGAGGACGGACCTAGAGGTGTTACAATATATTTGAGAAACGTAAACATGGCCAGAGAAAGATAATGCCGACAGAGATGGTCGCCTCGCTTCAAGTCCTTAGGAAACTATGCAGTAATTCGTTTTTTAAATGTATTATTTCTTACATTGTTAGCCCAGAAAATCTGAAGTATTATTACATAAGCCGGGAAGAACCATTGGATATAAGAGCAACGTCAAATTACCATCATTACGACCAGGAATACGACTTTCCTGAAGCGGATCCTTTATTCGGACCTCCACCCTAGAAATGGGATCTTATCCCAGAGGCCGACCCTAAACAACGTGGTCGCCACAGAGAGGCAGACGGAGCGGCCTCCTGGTCAGACTTAGAAGGCGAGCACACCACCCACCACCTACATTAGTCGCCAATGTCCAGTCTCTAGACAACAAGGTGGATGAAATTAGGCCACGAGTTGCCTTCCAGAGAGACATCAGAGATTGTAACATTCTCTGTTTCATGGAAACATGGCTCACTCGGGATATGTTGTCAGAGTCGGTACAGCCAACGGGTTTCTTCATGCGTCGCACTGACAGAAACAAACATCTCACTGGTAGCTACACTCGCATTTACATTTGCTAATCATGTGTAATCGACAAATAAAATTTGATTTAATTTGATTTAGAAAAACATGTTAAGGAGATATTGTTTTGAAACAAAGCTTTTTGATAGTTAAAAGGATTTGCCTGAGCTAACCTGCAGTTCTGAGGATTACTCCTGAATCTGAGTGATATAAAATTATCATTATTCACATATTATTATAGCTGGACGTGAGGAAAACATGAAAAAAGCCCACTGTAAGGTTTATTTCTTTTGCCACAGATTTTGCCATGATTCTAAGAGAAGATATGGCTGTTTTAGAGCAATTTTTCTGCTATTCTACACATTTTGTCATTGTCTCTCGCCTATGCAGAGAGCTCCTGTACATTTTGTAAATATTCAATGTTTTTTATTTGTTTTTTGTTTGAATCTTTCGATTTTATTTTTGGTTTTGAATAGCTAAATGAGTATATTCATTCTGGGTTCCATCTATTTGTTTCCTGCCCGTGAATTTTATGGCAAATCGCTCTTTCAACATAGCTAGATAACAATGCTAACGCGATAACGTTATGTGGGGAAATGTAGCCAAATGTAGCCAAATAACCAGTTAGTCATTAGCTTGATATATATATATATATTTTGTTAACAACTCATTATCAACAATGTTTTCTGAAGTGACACAGATATGATCAGTTTTTTCTGATTAATTATTTGGGGGGGTTGATTAGCGATACTCAGTTGAATCTAGCTGATTAATAGCAAATGTACAGACTACTCTGCTTGATTTAATCTAAGAAAATATATGTATTAATTTGTATTTGGTGTGATGGCTTGTTGCTGATTTATTTTCTCTTATGAACCATAGTCTTGTCCACCAACATAGAAACGCATAGGAGAATGCATTTCCATGAATAACACACCTCGTTTGAATCTGAATTCGTGTTCCGTATGTAGTCAGTGTCTATATGAAAATGCCCTTTATACATTGTTCACAACCAGGAGAATTGCAATATCCACTTTGTTGTGAATGTAAATATGAATGTTTAATTGATTTGAATATGTAACAACTCTATACTATTTATGTATGCATTGTTCATCTATATTACATGCTTATGAATATGAGAAGGCATTTTCTGTGCTGTTGCAGTTTGAACCATCCACAGTGATCAAAGAGGAAGAGAGGGTGAGCTTGATGAGATAAATATCTCACGCTGCCCATCGCACATCAGGCTACAAACCTGATGTGGAAAAACAGACAGACATTAGAAAAACTCACACTGATATGATCTCAATATGAGAGCAATGAATGAACCATACTACATTACTGTCTCCTATGAATTGCATACATAAAGCATGCATTTATGTGACACAGTATGTGCCTTCGCATGTCTTTATCAATCGGTTTTGTCTTTTTTTGTCTAGACCTAAAGACTGTTTTTGCAACTATACTTCACCCGTTTGAAACTATACTGCACTGCACAATAAGATCCCAGATGCGTTAAGATATTCTAACGCCTCATGTCCACCAGATGCATCAAACTCATTCATTTTCAATGGAGCAGTGCGCAAACCTACGCTCCGTTTGTACCGCATGCATTCAATATTTTCAACTTGTGCGATTGCTTTACCTTGCGGTGGTACAAACGGAAGTACACACACAGACTCCAACTAACTAGGAAGTACACACACAGACTCCAACTAACTAGGAAGTACACACAGACTCCAACTAACTAGGAAGTACACACACAGACTCCAACTAACTAGGAAGTACACACACAGACTCCAACTAACTAGGAAGTACACACACAGACTCCAACTAACTAGGAAGTACACACACAGACTCCAACTAACTAGGAAGTACACACACAGACTCCAACTAACTAGGAAGTACACACACAGACTCCAACTAACTAGGAAGTACACACACAGACTCCAACTAACTAGGAAGTACACACACAGACTCTAACTAACTAGGAAGTACACACACAGACTCCAACTAACTAGGAAGTACACACACAGACTCCAACTAACTAGGAAGTACACACACAGACTCCAACTAACTAGGAAGTACACACACAGACTCCAACTAACTAGCTTTTAGCGAGTTGAAAAGCGAAGCACATGCGTGTCAAGTATGGGATAAACAAAAGACATATGCACCTGGTGGACATCGGGGATAATGCTGATTGTTTGTGTATGTAGGGAAGACAACTGACTGCTTGTATTGCACATTTGTGCAATATCAGAGCTTGCAATATTGGGTTACATGAGCTTATGTGCCAGGCATTATTCTGCAAGTTTTGAATTTAGGGTGTGTGTCACAATACAGTATCTATAAATGTAACCACTTTTTACACAACAATCTATTTTATAGATGGGAGACGTTCGAGATTTTCGGTTTGTTTCTACCTCGAGTAGGGCTATCTAAAATAAAATGGGGTCCTTGCCACTAGCCTATTAGGAGGTGGTACAGTGTTAAAGCTGGGTTCCTGATAAAATACAGTTGTTGTTCTGGCAGTGGCCCAGCTCTGCCTCTGCCTCTGATTCTACCTCTGCCTCTACCTCTGCCTCTACCTCTGCCTCTACCTCTGCCTCTACCTCTGCCAACGCCAGACCAACCGTTGGCACTGTAGTGTAGCCCACAGAAATACAACATGTGTGGGTGGAGCAGCAGGTGCCCATGGCAACATGAAACACTTGTAAGGGCACATGCAGCAGCAAAAGTAAATACTGCAAGCAGTAGCAACCCTCTGTGTCGGTCAATATCGTATCAGAACTCATATGGTTTATATCATATAGCACTGCTCACCAATGGACATCACCAAGATACTCACAAAGTATGATCAAATAGCTAATGTATTGCTGCACCGAACATGAAAGATAAAAATTCAATCGGGATGCTCTTTGATGTGATGGCTAACCTAATGCTAGCTTTTGGACAGCAGTGGTGCATAAGTATATAGGATGAGTAAAAGCCTCGCAGGCCTGGGCTGTGTTGTGTGGTTTGGTGTGAGCATGGACAGAGGGACAGCAGGACAGGGCAGGTGGGGTGCTAGACAGGCAGTCTGAGGCAGTCTGAGGCCCTCAGCTGAATCACAGGATGCTATCTCTCAATCCCTCAGGGGAAATGGTGGTGCTGCTCTCTCTGTTCGTCTCCACTATCACATCGCCGCAAATCATGGTTCCTGGTCTGGGGACACTGCCATCTGCCAAACAGCCAGGCAGAAGCACTGTGCAGGATAAGTCCTGGTTTACTAATGATGCAAGTATAAAGCCTTCGCCAGGGAAAGGTTCAATATTGCCTTCGGTGCTACTGAGGGCATGATATACTGTATATCTAAACACTTTTCAAAACATGGCTTTATTCTGCTTTCCCAGTGACTGTGAAATTGCTATAAAATGAGACCGGGTGACATGTCAGGTAGGTTAGGAGTAGATAAAATGAAAACATTGAGCTGGGGAAAGCTGAGTTGGCTTTTTACAAGAGCTCTTTCAGTAAACATAAATGGATCAACAAAGACACTAAGTCATGATTCTAGTAAAACCATGCCCAGTTTATAAAAGGAACATGCAGTGTGTGTGTGTGTGTGTGTGTGTGTGTTCATGCTTGCGTGTGCATGTGTGTGTGGGTGTGTTTGTGCGCATCACAGTGTTTATCTGGTCTATGATAAGAAGTCTTTGAAGTTGAGTGTTGAAAGGGGCAGGGCTGCGGGCTATGCTGTCTATCAGCAGTGTGATGGCATCCACAGGGAAGGAGCTTTTCTCCAGCGCTCAGACAGATGTTCTGCCTGTCCAGAAGGTAGTAACTGAATACCATATCAAAAGATACGGATGGGACTGAGGCAAGTGTGGAAGACAGGAAGAAAGAAAAGAAAAGCTATTAGCTATTATGAACACAGAACTTATAGTGTGTTCCAACCCTCTGTAATGTCTGTATAGTTTGATTCTGTGTTTCTGTGGATGGCACACTTCTTGAACGAACCGTGGAAGCTGTAAATGCAACCATGTGCTTCTCTTCTTTCCATCCCAAGGGTGTGTTGCCAGGGAAACAGCCCCAGGTAAAGCAGACTCTCTAAGTCAGTTTTTTCCGTCCATTCGTGACTCCCCTCATGCCTCCATTATTTTCACAGCTTCCTCTTCAATGAAATCGAGTGTCAACCATAGAGATCCTATTAAATACTAATTATTCTAATTCCTAATTCTATGGTGTCAACAAGCTCATGGTAAACGTGAAAAGGATGCCTGCATGCAGATATGCACCAGACCTATTTGGCTGTGAGCGATAGCAGCAGTGTATCATAAATGTGCTACAGCATATTTTGGCTCCTGAGTGGCGCAGTGGTCTACGGCACTGCATCTCAGTGCTAGAGGCGTCACTATAGACCCTGGTTCGATTCCAGGCCGTGATTGGGAGTCCCTTAGGGCGGTGCACAATTGGCTCAGCGTCATCCTTGTTAGGGTTTGGCCGGGATAGGCCGTCATTGTAAATAAGAACTTCTTCTTAACTGACTTGCCTAGTTAAATAAAGGCGGCATGTTTTTATTCCTGTGTCCACACAATTGCATATAGCCATGTCTTTGTGTTGATGCATGGTTACTGTGCATTGTGTATTCTGTATGTTCCCCCGCCCATCTTGATTACAGTATCATGTGTTCTCTGTCATTACCACCCTTACAGTGTGAGTATGTGTAGACGTCTCTATTTGTTGGTTGTGCGTGCGTGTGGGTTTGTATGCCTGTTTTAGTATATTTTCAAAGGCTCACATGCTGCTGTGATAATCAATTTGTATTGTATTCATTTCAATAACAAATCCTACCATTCCAAACAGAAGATAAGTGGGCAAATAGATGAAGAAAACAGAAACAATCAGTGGGGAGGAGAGGAAACAAAAACTCTTTCATTCCAGTTATTCACAGGAGTCTCAACGGGACCATTATATATATTTTTTAATAAAAAATGAATTTGTATTTAACCAGGCAAATAAATTAAGAACACATTCTTATTTACGATGACAGCCTAGTAAGAGGCAAAAGGCCTCCTGTGGGGATGGGGCCTGGGATTAAAACAAAAAAATGTAGTACAAAACACACATCACAACACTCCTTAAAGAGAGACCTAAGACAACACAACATGGTAGCAACACAACATGGCAGCAGCACAACATGACAAGAACACAACATGATAACAACACAACATGGCAGCAGCACAACATGGTAGCAACACAAACATGGCACAAACATTGTTAGGCACAGCACAAAGGACAAAGTGGTAGAGACAACAATACATCCTGCAAAGCAGCCAGACGTGTCAGTAAGTGTCCATGATTGAGTCTTTGAATGAAGAGATGGAGATAAAACGGTCCAGTTTGAGTGTTTTTTGCAGCTCCCTCCAGTTGCTAGCTGCAGCGAATTGAAAAGAGGAGCGACCCAGGGATGTGTGTGCTTTGGGTTCCTTTAACAGAATGTCACTGGCTGAATGGGTGCTGCATGCGGAGGATGAAGATGGCAGTAGGTATCTCAGATAGAGGGGAGGGACGCATTAGAGGGTTTTATAAATAGGCATCAACCAGTAGGTCCTGCGGAAGGTATACAGAACAGAGATGGCCAGTTTACAGAGGAATACAGAGAGCAGTGATGTGTCCTATAAGGAGCATTGGGGCCAAAGAATAGTAAAGAGCATTTAGCCCCTGGAGAGCACCTTTACCTGCCGATCTATAAATTACATCTCCGTAATCTAGCATGGTTCATACCGTTCCTAGACTATGGTGACATCATCTATATCTGTTTCCCAGCTCCAGTCTTGGACAAAAAACATCTGATTTGAGCTCAAAAAAACTATTATGACACATCTATGAAAAGCGGAAACTCTTACAAACATGGACATGTAATGTTCTGCTCTATGATGCTCCACACAAGAATAGTTAGAAGGTAGGGAGTTCTACGTAAAAGATCATAGGAAATCCCAGCACAAAGTGTCTATAATAGTGTAATAAGCTCACATAGTTGCTGTCCCAAACTTTAAACTCCCCACAGTTGTCACTGACTAGTTAGATATTTTCCACTGAGCAATCCATTTCTGTACACTGCATTCTTACAAATGAATTTTTATCAGGTGTTTGCTTGGCGGACCTATGGCTGTTGCAGTGACTGTATTACCTCCACACCAGCAGTCATGAGTCATGACTGCAGTAAAACCCCAAAAATACTAATTTAAGATATTTTTGGTACATAATTGGTTTAGCCGCTAATCCAAATGTAAACAAATTCTAGTAATCGCCTTTGGTAGTATTATGCATACTGGATGGACCTTATGCTACTCCCCGAAATGTCTATCCACGAGTCTGGGAGAGAACGTATAGCCCTAGGCAATTCTGTTGGTTCATTGCTTGTGCTTACACTTAGCCTACAATTAGTGAATTTAATAAAGAGTTTGAATAGCCTATTAATAGTCATTTTTTATAATGAATTTAATACTGTAGCTATACGGAATATCTCACCACCTTGCGTTTCCAGCTCCTCCCTCTTCTTTATTCCCTCCTCGAGCGCACTAACGGGCTGTCAACAGTTTAGTGAAATATGTTTTGTTGAGAAAACATGTTTACGATCGATGTTCCCAAACAGATTTCACTTGTTTTCCCAAATTAAGTATTGGGTAGCTGCAGGAACAGGGTGGAGAGCCCATGGCATACAGAGTTGGGCAGAATATCACCTGTCGCGCAGCGAGAACTTGCTCCTTAAATAGTGGTTGACGCATGGAGTAAAATAAATGTTCTTATATTTATATAGCTGCTCATATTAAGCACATATTCCTCTATAAAACCGAAGTAGCCTACCTTGCATCATTGAAAACCCCACGGCCTCCATTCGCTATTCCAGTGCATACAGATGACATCTATTTTTTCCCTGCCCCTATTCCCCTGACGCAAGGAACTGAGCGCAATAATTTTTTGCAACTTTCTCAAATAATCAATAGCCTATAGTCGCATCATACAGCCCATATATGTTATGATTTCTAAGACATTCTAAGGTTTGTGTCATTCAAAACTAAAGTTGCCTAAAATAAATAATGGATTTATTGTGATGGTGTATATTACATTTATTTAATAGACTTCTTTAAAATGCAAAATGCGCACATCAGCTTGTATGTATAACGAGAGGACCCCAGCGAAAATCTGCGTAAATGCAACAGTTATGTGTTCTGTTCTACTTGTACAGTAGCCCTCGTTGTGCTGAAAATGAAATTGCAAAACATTTCATTATGATGCTAAATATAAGGGTTGCACATTCAGATAAATGAAGGTAGTGAAAGAAAGCGCAGATTTAAAGCCGTTAGATGCAGTTGACCAGTGCCCACATGGTTTTATTAAGGGTGACAGGTTCAGTACACACCGCTGCATTCTTTACCAGGAAGTAGGCTGGCCCTCATTGAAGTCACATAGGTCCATTCATTGCTCTCTTTTTATTTATAAAGCTCTCTTACAAAAACTCCTGCCACATCTATCATTAATAACCTTAGACGTACCATACCCGATCTCAGGGATGGCTAAATCTGGATATCTCTTCGGTCTCCTCAGAGTTAGGTAAAGCAGCTTTGAGTTTTTTTTGTTCCCAATAACTGGATGTTCTGGTGCCTCTCGGGCAGTTCAACATGTTGATTGGCAGCTGATTGGAAACCTCTTTGCTGAGGAATGTGATTTTTTTCTTGAGTGTGTTTGCACTTTTTTACATTTTGTATTATGTTGTATTTTGTAAATTATGTGTATGCAGGTTTCCCTTATGAAATAGGTATTGGTCTCAATGGGTCGACCAGTTAAAAGAAAATAAAGGTAACATTTAATTATACAAAAATAAATCTCAAACTTTTTTGGGACATACTTTCGACTATTACCAGTCATTCCAAGAGTATTAAATGTGTGCTACTGAAGTACTTGTAATAATTTTCTAAACACAATTGTATGATTTATGATTTCAGCTAGCTGCATTTGGATGACCCTGGAGATTTTTTACATGGGAGACAAAGTCACATTGCCGTTGGCCAGATTGAACAGCTAAAAAAGGGTTAGTGGAGTGTGGAGAGAGAGAGAGTGAGGGGAACAGAGAGCGTATAACATTTGAGCCTAGTAAAATAGCAGCAGCACTCTCTGGCCTGTCATATTCTCTGTTTTACTCAAATTGTTTAGAATGTCTCATTGTGGGATTTTGTGTACCTTGTTTATCCACATGTGTCTGATTATATGTACTAAACTGTGGGCTTTCTGAAAATTCAAAAGATTCAGAGATGTTGCCAAAAAGTCTGCATTACTCACAGTAGCCTACTTGTATTGGCAATTATTAAAAAATGTCAAGGGTGGCAACTTGTTATGAAGTTTTATCGTGAACAGCACATCCTAGGCAATGAACACAATGCAGCCGATTGCAGAAAATTATTGCAGACAAGTATTCAAATACTTTTCTCCACATTTTTGCACCTTCAAAATGTCACTCTGTATTTGCATCATACAATCTTTGTGTGCTTATGTTTACATGCATCTTTGTGATTGCATCAGTGGCTCGTGTGCAGACAATGATTGTGGTTTACATGCATCTTTGTGATTGCATCAGTGGCTCGTGTGCAGACAATGATTGTGGTTTACATGCATCTTTGTGATTGCATCAGTGGCTCGTGTGCAGACAATGATTGTGGTTTACATGCATCTTTGTGATTGCATCAGTGGCTCGTGTGCAGACAATGATTGTGGTTTACATGCATCTTTGTGATTGCATCAGTGGCTCGTGTGCAGACAATGATTGTGGTTTACATGCATCTTTGTGATTGCATCAGTGGTTCGTGTGCAGACAGTGGTTGTGGTCTGAGTGTGTCACACCTCTGTGAGCACAGTCATGCTCTACGTCCACTCTAAACCCCCCAGTCCTCCTGAGAGAGGATGTCTGTCTGCCAGCACTGACTACTCAGCTGGAAGAGCCAGGACTGCCCAGGTGTGAAGGACAGCCAGTGGAGACATGCAGGAACGACTTGTGTGTGTGTGTGCATGGATGCATGTTTTCTTGCTTGCATGCGTGTATGCCATCCGTGTGTGTGTGTGTGTGTGTGTGTGTGTGTGTGTGTGTGTGTGTGTGTGTGTGTGTGTGTGTGTGTGTGTGTGTGTGTGTGTGTGTGTGTGTGTGTGCGTGCCTCTGTTTTTCTCTCCCTCACCACTCTGTTTCTCTCCCCATCCTCATAGCATCTGGCTGGGTGATAGGAAAATAGGGAAATACGAGGGTAGTACTGGAGAGATGACTTCAAAAGACGGAGGATGAAAAGAAAAGTTGTCTGAATGATTAATGGTCTAAAAAAGTGGACAGAGAATCATCATTGAAGATGAATTTGTCTAAATTAATTGTTTGAGGTTGATATCTTCACTAGAGGATAATGCTGTGATGTGCACTATTTGCTTTCATGCTCGTACCCAACCTTGTATCAATGCTCAACTGTACACTGCTATATCATATGGCACTACTACATTCACAACATAACATGGGATGGGAAAAGGCACTTATCCATGTGTTTAGGAAGTGAGACAAGCTGCTCAGAAAAAGCTTATTTCAGTCACTTAAAGTTTCACAGGAAATCTATCTGTTTTCCACTACAATGCTACAGTAAATGTATCTGTTTTCCACTACTATGCTACAGTAAATGTATCTGTTTTCCACTACTATGATACAGTAAATATATCTGTTTTCCACTACGATGCTACAGTAAATCAATCTGTTTTCCACTACTATGCCACAGTAAATCTGTTTTCCACTACTATGCTACAGTAAATCTGTTTTCCACTACTATGCCACAGTGAATGTGTTTTCCAATACTTTTCTCCAGTAAATCTGTTTTCCACTACTATGCCACAGTAAATGTGTTTTCCACAACTATGCTACAGTAAATCAATCTGTTTTCCACTACTATGCTACAGTAAATGTATCTGTTTTCCACTACTATGATACAGTAAATCAATCTGTTTTCCACTACTATGCTACAGTAAATCAATCTGTTTTCCACTACGATGCTACAGTAAATCTGTTTTCCACCACTATGCTACAGTAAATATATCTGTTTTCCACTACTATGCTACAGTAAATCAATCTGTTTTCCACTACGATGCTACAGTAAATCAATCTGTTTTCCACTACGATGCTACAGTAAATCTGTTTTCCACCACTATGCTACAGTAAATCTGTTTTCCACCACTATGCTACAGTAAATCTGTTTTCCACTACTATGATACAGTAAATATATCTGTTTTCCACTACTATGCTACAGTAAATCAATCTGTTTTCCACTACAATGCTACAGTAAATCAATCTGTTTTCCACCACGATGCTACAGTAAATCTGTTTTCCACCACTATGCTACAGTAAATCTGTTTTCCACTACTATGCTACAGTAAATCTGTTTTCCACTACGATGCTACAGTAAATCTGTTTTCCACTACTATGCTACAGTAAATCAATCTGTTTTCCACTACTATGCTACAGTAAATATATCTGTTTTCCACTACTATGCCACAGTAAATATGTTTTCCACAACTATGCTACAGTAAATCAATCTGTTTTCCACTACTATGCCACAGTAAATCTGTTTTCCACTACTATGCCACAGTAAATCTATCTGTTTTCCACAACTATGCTACAGTAAATCAATCTGTTTTCCACAACTATGCTACAGTAAATCAATCTGTTTTCCACTACTATGCCACAGTAAATCTGTTTTCCAATACTATGCTACAGTAAATGTGTTTTCCACTACTATGCTAATAAATCTGTTTTCCACTACTATGCTACAGTAAATCAATCTGTTTTCCACTACTATGCTACAGTAAATATATCTGTTTTCCACTACTATGCTACAGTAAATATCTGTTTTCCACAACTATGCTACAGTAAATCAATCTGTTTTCCACTACTATGCCACAGTAAATCTGTTTTCCACTACTATGCCACAGTAAATCTATCTGTTTTCCACAACTATGCTACAGTAAATCAATCTGTTTTCCACTACTATGCCACAGTAAATCTATCTGTTTTCCACAACTATGCTACAGTAAATCAATCTGTTTTCCACTACTATGCCACAGTAAATCTGTTTTCCAATACTATGCTAGAGTAAATGTGTTTTCCACTACTATGCTACAGTAAATCTGTTTTCCACTACTATGCTACACTAAATCTGTTTTCCACTACTATGCTACATTAAATCTATCTGTTTTCCACTACTATAAATCTGTTTTCTACAGTAAATCTATCTGTTTTCCACTACTATGCTACAGTAAATCTGTTTTCCACTACTATGCTACAGTAAAAATCTGTTTTCCACTACTATGCTACAGTAAATCAATCTGTTTTCCACTACTATGCTACAGTAAATCTATCTGTTTTCCACTACAGTAAATCAATCTGATGCTACAGTAAATCTGTTTTCCACCACTATGCTACAGTAAATATATCTGTTTTCCACTACTATGCTACAGTAAAGTAAATAGATCTGTTTTCCACTACTATGCTACAGTAAATCAATCTGTTTTCCACCACTATGCTACAGTAAATCTGTTTTCCACCACTATGCTACAGTAAATCTGTTTTCCACTACTATCTACAGTAAACCACTATGCTACAGTAAATCTGTTTTTTTCCACTACTATGCTACAGTAAATCTGTTTTCCACTACTATGCTACAGTAAATCTGTTTTCCACTACTATGCTACAGTAAATCTGTTTTCCACTACTATGCTACAGTAAATCTGTTTTCCACTACTATGCTACAGTAAAATCTGTTTTCCACTACTATGCTACAGTAAATCTGTTTTCCACTACTATGCTACAGTAAATCTGTTTTCCACTACTATGCCACAGTAAATCTGTTTTCCAATACTATGCTCCAGTAAATCTGTTTTCCACTACTATGCCACAGTAAATATGTTTTCCACAACTATGCTACAGTAAATCAATCTGTTTTCCACTACTATGCTACAGTAAATCTGTTTTCCACTACTATGCTACAGTACATCAATCTGTTTTCCACTACTACTATGCTACAGTAAATATATCTGTTTTCCACTACTATGCTACAGTAAATCATCTGTTTTCCACTGTTTTCCACTACGATGCTACAGTAAAAATCTGTTTTCCACTACTATGCTACAGTAAATCTGTTTTTTGCTACAGTAAATCTGTTTTCCACCACTATGCTACAGTAAATCTGTTTTCCACTACTATGCTACAGTAAATCTGTTTTCCACTACTATGATACAGTAAATAATCTGTTTTCCACTACTATGCTACAGTAAATCAATCTGTTTTTACACTACAGTATGCTACAGTAAATCAATCTGTTTTCCACTACTATGCTACAGTAAATCTGTTTTCCACCACTATGCTACAGTAAATCTGTTTTCCACTACTATGCTACAGTAAATCTGTTTTCCACTACGATGCTACAGTAAATCTGTTTTCCACTACTATGCTACAGTAAATCAATCTGTTTTCCACTACTATGCTACAGTAAAATATCTGTTTTCCACTACTATGCTACAGTAAATATCTGTTTTCCACTACTATGCTACAGTAAATCAATCTGTTTTCCACTACTATGCTACAGTAAATCTGTTTTCCACTACTATGCCTACAGTAAATCTATCTGTTTTCCACTACTATCCAGTAAATCTGTTTTCAATCTGTTTTCCACTACTATGCCACAGTAAATCTATCTGTTTTCCACAACTATGCTACAGTAAATCAATCTGTTTTCCACTACTATGCCACAGTAAATCTGTTTTCCAATACTATGCTAGAGTAAATGTGTTTTCCACTACTATGCTACAGTAAATCTGTTTTCCACTACTATGCTACACTAAATCTGTTTTCCACTACTATGCTACATTAAATCTATCTGTTTTCCACTACTATGCTACAGTAAATCTATCTGTTTTCCACTACGATGCTACAGTAAATCTGTTTTCCACCACTATGCTACAGTAAATCTGTTTTATATCTACAGTAAATATATCTGTTTTCCACTACTATGCTACAGTAAATCAATCTGTTTTCCACTACTATGCTACAGTAAATCTATCTGTTTTCCACTACGATGCTACAGTAAATCTGTTTTCCACCACTATGCTACAGTAAATATATCTGTTTTCCACTACTATGCTACAGTAAATCAATCTGTTTTCCACTACTATGCTACAGTAAATCAATCTGTTTTCCACCACGATGCTACAGTAAATCTGTTTTCCACCACTATGCTACAGTAAATCTGTTTTCCACTACTATGCTACAGTAAATCAGTTTTAAATACAGTAAATCAATCTGTTTTCCACTACTATGCTACAGTAAATCTGTTTTCCACTACTATGCTACAGTAAATCAATCTGTTTTCCACTACTATGCCACAGTAAATCTGTTTTCCACTACTATGCTACAGTAAATCTGTTTTCCACTACTATGCCACAGTAAATCTGTTTTCCACTACTATGCTACAGTAAATCTGTTTTCCACTACTATGCCACAGTAAATCTGTTTTCCACTACTATGCTACAGTAAATCTGTTTTCCACTACTAAATAAAATGTTTTCCACTACTATGCTACAGTAAATCAATCTGTTTTCCACTACTATGCTACAGTAAATCTGTTTTCCACTACTATGCTACAGTAAATCTGTTTTCCACCACTATGCTACAGTAAATCTGTTTTCCACTACTATGATACAGTAAATATATCTGTTTTCCACTACTATGCTACAGTAAATCAATCTGTTTTCCACTACGATGCTACAGTAAATCAATCTGTTTTCCACAACTATGCTACAGTAATCTGTTTTCAATCTGTTTTCCACTACTATGCTACAGTAAATCTGTTTTCCACTACTATTACAGTAAATCTGTTTTCCACTACTATGCTACAGTAAATCTGTTTTCCACTACTATGATACAGTAAATATATCTGTTTTCCACTACTATGCTACAGTAAATCAATCTGTTTTCCACTACAATGCTACAGTAAATCAATCTGTTTTCCACCACTATGCTACAGTAAATCAATCTGTTTTCCACTACTATGCTACAGTAAATCAATCTGTTTTCCACTACTATGCTACAGTAAATCTGTTTTCCACTACAGTAAATCAATCTGTTTTCCACTACTACAGTAAATCTGTTTTCCACTACTATGCTACAGTAAATCAATCTGTTTTCCACTACTATGCTACAGTAAATCTGTTTTACTATGCTACAGTAAAAATCTGTTTTCCACTACTATGCTACAGTAAATCAATCTGTTTTCCACTACTATGCTACAGTAAATCTGTTTTCCAACTATGCTACAGTAAATCTGTTTTCCACTACTATGCTACAGTAAATCTGTTTTCCACTACTATGCTACAGTAAATCTGTTTTCCACTACTATGCTACAGTAAATCAATCTGTTTTCCACTACTATGCTACAGTAAATCTGTTTTCCACTACTATGCTACAGTAAATAATCTGTTTTCCACTACTATGCTACAGTATCAATCTGTTTTCCACTAATGCTACAGTAAATCTGTTTTCCACTACTATGCTACAGTAAATCTGTTTTCCACCACTATGCTACAGTAAATCTGTTTTCCACTACTATATGCTACAGTAAATATATCTGTTTTTTTCCAGTAAACTATCTGTTTTATGCTACAGTAAATCTCAATCAGTAAATCAATGTGTTTTCCACTACAATGCTACTACTATGCTACAGTAAATCAATCTGTTTTCCACTACTATGCTACAGTAAATCAATCTGTTTTCCACTACAATGCTACAGTAAATCAATCTGTTTTCCACTACTATGCTACAGTAAATCTGTTTTCCACCTATCTACAGTAAATCTGTTTTCCACTACTATGCTACAGTAAATCTGTTTTCCACTACGATGCTACAGTAAATCTGTTTTCCACTACTATGCTACAGTAAATATATCTGTTTTCCACTACTATGCTACAGTAAATATATATGTTTTCCACTACTATGCCACAGTAAATCTGTTTTCCACTACTATGCTACAGTAAATCTGTTTTCCACTACTATGGCACAATGAATCTATCTGTTTTCCACTACTATGCCACAGTGAATGTGTTTTCCAATACTTTTCTCCAGTAAATCTGTTTTCCACAACTATGCTACAGTAAATCAATCTGTTTTCCACTACTATGCCACAGTAAATCTGTTTTCCAATACTATGCTAGAGTAAATGTGTTTTCCACTACTATGCTACAGTAAATCTGTTTTCCACTACTATGCTACACTAAATCTGTTTTCCACTACTATGTTACAGTAAATGTGTTTTCCACTACTATGCTACATCTGTTTTCCACTACTTAAAATCTGTTTTCCACTACTATGCTACAGTAAATCTATCTGTTTTCCACTAAATGCTACAGTAAATCTGTTTTCCACTACTATGCTACAGTAAATCTATCTGTTTTCCACTACTATGCTACAGTAAATCAATCTGTTTTCCACTACTATGCTACAGTAAAATCTGTTTTCCACTACTATGCTACAGTAAAATATCTGTTTTCCACTACTATGCTACAGTAAATCAATCTGTTTTCCACTACTATGCTACAGTAAATCAATCTGTTTTCCACTACTATGCTACAGTAAATCAATCTGTTTTCCACTACTATGCTACAGTAAATCTGTTTTCCACTACTATGCTACAGTAAATCTGTTTTCCACTATGCTACAGTAAATCTGTTTTCCACTACTATGAGTACAGTAAATAATCTGTTTTCCACTACTATGCTACAGTAAAAATCTGTTTTCCACTACTATGCCACAGTAAATCTGTTTTCCAATACTATGCTAGTAAATGTGTAAATCAATCTTTTCCACTACTATGCTACAGTAAATCTGTTTTCCACTACTATGCTACAGTAAATCTGTTTTCCACTACTATGCTACAGTAAATCTGTTTTCCACTACTATGCTACAGTAAAATCTGTTTTCCACTACTATGCTACAGTAAATCTAAATCTGTTTTTCCACTACTATGCTACAGTAAATCTGTTTTCCACTACTATGCTACAGTAAAAATCTGTTTTCTATGCACTACTATGCTACAGTAAATCAATCTGTTTTCCACTACTATGCTACAGTAAATCTATCTGTTTTCCACTACTATGCTACAGTAAAAATCTGTTTTCCTACTATGCTACAGTAAAAATCTGTTTTCCACTACTATGCTACAGTAAATCAATCTGTTTTCCAGTAAATGTGTTTTCCACTACTATGCTACAGTAAATCTATCTGTTTTAAATCAATCTGTTTTCCACTACTATGCTACAGTAAAATCTGTTTTCAATCTGTTTTCCACCACTATGCTACAGTAAATCTGTTTTCCACTACTATGCTACAGTAAAAATCTGTTTTCCACTACTATGCTACAGTAAATCAATCTGTTTTCCACTACTATGCTACAGTAAATCAATCTGTTTTCCACCACGATGCTACAGTAAATCTGTTTTCCACTACTATGCTACAGTAAAAAACTCTACAGTAAATCTGTTTTCCACTACTATGCTACAGTAAATCTGTTTTCCACTACTATGCTACAGTAAATCAATCTGTTTTCCACTACTATGCCACAGTAAATCTGTTTTCCACTACTATGCTACAGTAAATCTGTTTTCCACTACTGTTATACTATGCTACAGTAAATCTGTTTTCCACTACTATGCTACAGTAAAAATCTGTTTTCCACTACTATGCTACAGTAAAAATCTGTTTTCCACTACTATGCCACAGTAAATCTGTTTTCCACTACTATGCTACAGTAAATCTGTTTTCCACTACTATGCCACAGTAAATGTGTTTTTCCACTACTATGCTACCAGTAAATCTGTTTTCCACTACTATGCTACAGTAAAAATCTGTTTTCCACTACTATGCTACAGTAAATCTGTTTTCCACTACTATGCTACAGTAAATCTGTTTTCCACTACTATGCTACAGTAAATCTAAATCTGTTTTCCACTACTATGCTACAGTAAAAATCTGTTTTCCACTACTATGCTACAGTAAATCAGTAAAATCTGTTTTCCACTACTATGCTACATAAATCTGTAAATCTACTATGCTACAGTAAATCTGTTTTTTTCCATGCTACAGTAAATCTGTTTTCCACCAGTATGCTACAGTAAATCTGTTTTCCACTACTATGCTACAGTAAATCTGTTTTCCACTACTATGCTACAGTAAATCTGTTTTCCACTACTATGCTACAGTAAAATCTGTTTTCCACTACTATGCTACAGTAAAATATCTGTTTTCCACTACTATGCTACAGTAAATCTGTTTTCCACTACTATGCAGTAAACAGTAAATACTATCTGTTTTCCACAATGAATCTATCTGTTTTCCACTACTATGCCACAGTGAATGTGTTTTCCAATACTTTTCTCCAGTAAATCTGTTTTCCACAACTATGCTACAGTAAATCAATCTGTTTTCCACTACTATGCCACAGTAAATCTGTTTTCCAATACTATGCTAGAGTAAATGTGTTTTCCACTACTATGCTACAGTAAATCTGTTTTCCACTACTATGCTACACTAAATCTGTTTTCCACTACTATGTTACAGTAAATGTGTTTTCCACTACTATGCTACATTAAATCTATCTGTTTTCCACTACTATGCTACAGTAAATCTATCTGTTTTCCACTACGATGCTACAGTAAATCTGTTTTCCACCACTATGCTACAGTAAATATATCTGTTTTCCACTACTATGCTACAGTAAATCTATCTGTTTTCCACTACTATGCTACAGTAAATCTGTTTTCCACCACTATGCTACAGTAAATATATCTGTTTTCCACTACTATGCTACAGTAAATCAATCTGTTTTCCACTACGATGCTACAGTAAATCAATCTGTTTTCCACTACGATGCTACAGTAAATCAATCTGTTTTCCACTACGATGCTACAGTAAATCTGTTTTCCACCACTATGCTACAGTAAATCTGTTTTCCACCACTATGCTACAGTAAATCTGTTTTCCACTACTATGCTACAGTACAGTAAAAATCTGTTTTCCACTACTATACAGCTACAGTTTTAAATCAATCTGTTTTCCACTACAATGCTACAGTAAATCAATCTGTTTTCCACCACAATGCTACAGTAAATCTGTTTTCCACCACTATGCTACAGTAAATCTGTTTTCCACTACTATGCTACAGTAAATCTGTTTTCCACTACTATGCTACAGTAAATCTGTTTTCCACTACTATGCTACAGTAAAATCTGTTTTCCTACTTTATGCTACAGTAAATCTGTTTTCCACTACTATGCCACATAAATCTGTTTTCTACTATGTTACAGTAAATCTGTAAATCTGTTTTCCACTACTATGCCACAGTAAATCTGTTTTCCACTACTATGCTACAGTAAATCAATCTGTTTTCCACTACTATGCTACAGTAAATCTGTTTTCCACTACTATGCTACAGTAAAGTTTTCCAACTATCAGTAAATCTGTTTTCCACTACTATGCTACAGTAAAAGTATCTGTTTTCCACTACTATGCTACAGTAAATCAATCTGTTTTCCACTACTATGCTACAGTAAATCAATCTGTTTTCTATGCTACAGTAAATCTGTTTTCCACTACTATGCTACAGTAAATCTGTTTTCCACTACTACAGTAAATCTGCTACAGTAAATCTGTTTTCCACTACTATGCTACAGTAAATCTGTTTTCCACTACTATGCTACAGTAAATCAGTAAATCTGTTTTCACACTATGCTACAGTAAATGTTTTACAGTAAAAATCTGTTTTCCACTACTATGCTACAGTAAAATATCTGTTTTCCACTACTATGCTACAGTACATCAATCTGTTTTCCACTACTATGCTACAGTAAATCTGTTTTCCACTACTATGCTACAGTAAATCTGTTTTCCACTACTATGCTACAGTAAATCTGTTTTCTACACAGTATGCTACAGTAAATCTGTTTTCCACTACTATGCTACAGTAAATCAATCTGTTTTCCACTACTTCCAGTAAATCAATCTGTTTTCCACAGTAAATCTGTTTTCCACTATGCTACAGTAAATCAATCTGTTTTCCACTACAATGCTACAGTAAATCAATCTGTTTTCCACCACGATGCTACAGTAAATCTGTTTTCCACCAGTATGCTACAGTAAATCTGTTTTCCACTACTATGCTACAGTAAATCTGTTTTCCACTACGATGCTACAGTAAATCTGTTTTCCACTACTATGCTACAGTAAATATATCTGTTTTCCACTACTATGCTACAGTAAATATATCTGTTTTCCACTACTATACTAAATCTGTTTTCCACTACTATGCCACAGTAAATCTGTTTTCCACTACTATGCCACAGTGAATGTGTTTTCCAATACTTTTCTCCAGTAAATCTGTTTTCCACTACTATGCTACAGTAAATCCATCTGTTTTCCACTACTATACAGTAAAATCTGTTTTCCACTACTATGCTACAGTAAAAATGCTACAGTAAATCTGTTTTCCACTACTATGCTACAGTAAATGTGTTATCCACTACTATGCTACAGTAAATCAATCTGTTTTCCACTACAATGCTACAGTAAATCAATCTGTTTTCCACCACGATGCTACAGTAAATCTGTTTTCCACCAGTATGCTACAGTAAATCTGTTTTCCACTACAATGCTACAGTAAATGTATCTGTTTTCCACTACTATGCTACAGTAAATATATCTGTTTTCCACTACTATGATACAGTAAATATATCTGTTTTCCACTACTATGTAAATCTATCTGTTTTACAGTAAATCAATCTGTTTTCCACTACTATGTTTTCCACTACTATGCTACAGTAAATAAATGTTTTCCACTACTATGCCACAGTAAATCTATCTGTTTTCCACTACTATGCTACAGTAAATCTGTTTTCCACTACTATGCCACAGTGAATGTGTTTTCCAATACTTTTCTCCAGTAAATCTGTTTTCCACTACTATGCCACAGTAAATCTGTTTTCCACTACTATGCTACAGTAAATCAATCTGTTTTCCACTACTATGCTACTATGTTTTCCACTACTATGCTACAGTAAATCAATCTGTTTTCCACTACTATGCTACAGTAAATCAATCTGTTTTCCACTACTATGCTACAGTAAATCTGTTTTCCACTACTATGCTACAGTAAATCTATCTGTTTTCCACTACTATGCTACAGTAAATCTACAGTAAAATCTGTTTTCTACTATGCTACAGTAAATCAATCTGTTTTCCACTACTATGCTACAGTAAATCAATCTGTTTTCCACTACTATGCTACAGTAAATCTGTTTTCCACTACTATGCTACAGTAAATCTGTTTTCCACTACTATGCTACAGTAAAATCTGTAGTATATATCTGTTTTCCACTACTATGCTACAGTAAATCTATCTGTTTTCCACTACTATGCTACAGTAAATCAATCTGTTTTCCACTACTATGTTACAGTATCAATCTGTTTTCCACTACTATGCTACAGTAAATCAATCTGTTTTCCACTACTATGCTACAGTAAATCTGTTTTCCACTACAGTACTATGCTACAGTAAATCAATCTGTTTTCCACTACTATGCTACAGTAAAAATCTGTTTTCCACTACTATGTTTTCCTACAGTAAATCTGTTTTCCACTACTATGCTACAGTAAATCTGTTTTCCACTACTATGCTACAGTAAATCTGTTTTCCACTACTATGCTACAGTAAATCTGTTTTTTTCCATCTGTTTTCCACTACTATGCTACAGTAAATCTGTTTTCCACTACTATGCTACAGTAAATCTATCTGTTTTCCACTACTATGCTACAGTAAAATGTTTTCCACTACTATGTTTTCCACTACTATGTAAATCTATCTGTTTTCAGTAAATCTGTTTTCCACTACTATGTTTTCCACTACCTACTACAGTAAATCAATCTGTTTTCCACTACTATGCTACAGTAAATCTGTTTTCCACTACTATGCTACAGTAAATCTGTTTTCCACTACTATGCTACAGTAAATCTGTTTTCCACTACTATGCTACACTAAATCTGTTTTCCACTACTATGTTACAGTAAATCTATCTGTTTTCCACCACTATGCTACTATGTAAATCTATCTGTTTTCCACTACTATGCTACAGTAAATCTGTTTTCCACTACTATGCTACAGTAAATAAATCTATCTGTTTTCCACTACTATGCTACAGTAAATCTATCTGTTTTCCACTACTATGCTACAGTAAATCAATCTGTTTTCCACTACTATGCTACAGTAAAATCTGTTTTCCACCACTATGCTATCTGTTTTCCACTACTATGCTACAGTAAATCTGTTTTCCACTACTATGCTACAGTAAATCTATCTGTTTTCCACTACTATGCTACAGTAAATCAATCTGTTTTTATGCTACAGTAAATCAATCTGTTTTCTACACTATGCTACTACGGTAAATCTGTTTTCCACTACTATGCTACATCTGTTTTAAATGCTACAGTAAATCTGTTTTCCACTACTATGCTACAGTACAGTAAAATCTGTTTTCCACTACTATGCTTTCCACTACTATGTTAAATACATCAATCTGTTTTCCACTACTATGCTACAGTAAAAATCTGTTTTCCACTACTATGCTACAGTAAAATCTGTTTTCCACTACTATGCTACAGTAAAGTTTTGTTTTCCACTACTATGCTACAGTAAAAATCTGTTTTCCACTACTATGCTACAGTAAAAATCTGTTTTCCACTACTATGCAATAAACTGTTTTTCTATGCTACAGTAAATCTGTTTTCCACTACTATGCCACAGTAAATATGTTTTCCACTACTATGCTACAGTTTTAAATCAATCTGTTTTCCACTACTATGCTACAGTAAATCTGTTTTCCACTACTATGCTACAGTAAATCTGTTTTCCACTACTATGCTACAGTAAATCTGTTTTCCACTACTATGCTACAGTAAATCTATCTGTTTTCCACTACTATGCTACAGTAAATCTATCTGTTTTCCACTACTATGCTAAACAGTAAATCAATCTGTTTTCCACTACTAAATCTGTTTTCCACTACTATGCTACAGTAAAAATCTGTTTTCCACTACTATGCTACAGTAAATCTGTTTTCCACTACTATGCTACAGTAAATCTGTTTTCCACTACTACAGTAAATGTTTTCCACTACAGTAAATCAATCTGTTTTCCACTACTATGCTACAGTAAATCTGCTACTATGCTACAGTAAAATATCTGTTTTCCACTACTATGCTACAGTAAATCAATCTGTTTTCCACTACTATGCTACAGTAATCTATCTGTTTTCCACTACTATGCTACAGTAAATCTGTTTTCCACTACTATGCTACAGTAAAAAATACTATGACTACAGTAAATCTGTTTTCCACTACTATACAGTAAATCTGTTTTCCACTACTATGCTACAGTAAAAATCTGTTTTCCACTACTATGCTACAGTAAATCTGTTTTCAATCTGTTTTCCACTACTATGCTACATGTAAATCAATCTGTTTTCCAGTACAGTAAAATCTGTTTTTCCACTATGCTACAGTAAATCTGCTACTGTTTTCCACTACTATGCTACAGTAAATCTGTTTTCCACTACTATGCTACAGTAAATCTGTTTTCCACTACTATGCTACAGTAAATCTGTTTTCCACTACTATGCTACAGTAAATATATCTGTTTTCCACTACTATCTGCTACAGTAAATCAATATCTGTTTTCCACTACTATGCTACAGTAAATCTGTTTTCCACTACTATGCTACAGTAAATCTGTTTTCCACTACTATGCCACAGTAAATCTGTTTTCCACTACTATTTCTCCAGTAAATCTGTTTTCCACTACCACTACTGTTTGCTACAGTAAATCAATCTGTTTTCCACTACTATGCTACAGTAAATCTGTTTTCCACTACTATGCTACAGTAAATCTGTTTTCCACTACTATGCTACAGTAAATCTATCTGTTTTCCACTACTATGCTACACATCTGTTTTAACTATCTACAGTTTTCTGTTTTCCACTACTATGCTACAGTAAATCTATCTGTTTTACAGTAAAGTAATCAATCTGTTTTCCATACTATGCTACAGTAAATCTGTTTTCCACTACTATGCTACAGTAAATCTGTTTTCCACTACTACAGTAAATCTGTTTTCCACTAAAGTATCTGTTTTCCACTATGCTACAGTAAATCAATCTGTTTTACTATGCTACAGTAAATATCTGTTTTCCACTACTATGCTACAGTAAATCTGTTTTAAATCTATCTGTTTTCCACTACTATGCTACAGTAAAAATCTGTTTTCCACTACTATGCTACAGTAAATATATCTGTTTTCCACTACTATGCTACAGTAAATCTGTTTTCCACTACTATGCTACAGTAAATCTGTTTTCCACTACTATGCCACAGTGAATGTGTTTTCCAATACTTTTCTCCAGTAAATCTGTTTTCCACTACTATGCCTACAGTAAATATGTTTTCCACTACTATGCTACAGTAAATCAATCTGTTTTCCACTACTATGCTACAGTAAATGTAAATCTGTTTTCCACTACTATGTTTTCCACTACTATGCTACAGTAAATCCTGTTTTCCACTACTATGCTACAGTAAAATCTGTTTTCCACTACTATGCTACAGTAAATCTGTTTTCCACTACTATGCTACAGTAAATCTGTTTTCCACTACTATGCTACAGTAAAATCTGTTTTCCACTACTATGCTACAGTAAATAAATCTGTTTTCCACTACTATGCTACAGTAAATCAATCTGTTTTCCACTACTATGCTACAGTAAATCAGTATGTTTTACTATGCTACAGTAAAAATCTGTTTTCCACTACTATGCTACAGTAAATCTGTTTTCCACTACTATGCTACAGTAAATCAATCTGTTTTCCACTACTATCTGCTACTATGCTACAACAATCTGTTTTCCACTACTATGCTACAGTAAATCAATCTGTTTTCCACTACTATGCTACAGTAAATCTATCTGTTTTCCACTACTATGCTACAGTAAATCAATCTGTTTTCCACTATACTATGCTACAGTAAATCAGTAAATCTGTTTTCCACTACTATGCTACTATGCTACAGTAAATCTGTTTTCCACTACTATGCTACAGTAAATCAATCTGTTTTCCACTACTATGCTACAGTAAATAAATCTGTTTTCCACTACTATGCTACATCTGTTTTAAATGCTACAGTAAATCTGTTTTCCACTACTATGCTACAGTAAATCTGTTTTCCACTACTATGCTACAGTAAATCTGTTTTCCACTACTATGTTACAGTAAATATGTTTTCCACTACTATGCTACAGTAAATCTATCTGTTTTCCTACAGTATCTATCTGTTTTCCACTACTATGCTACAGTAAATCTGTTTTCCACTACTACAGTAAATCTATCTGTTTTCCACTACTATGCCACAGTAAACTATGCTACAGTAAATCAATCTGTTTTCCACTACTATGCTACAGTAAAAATCTGTTTTCCACTACTATGCTACAGTAAATCTATCTGTTTTCCACTACTATGCTACAGTAAATCAATCTGTTTTCCACACTACTATGCTACAGTTTTATAATCAGTAAATCTGTTTTCCACTACTATGCTACAGTAAATCTGTTTTCACTACTATGCTACAGTAAATCTGTTTTCCACTACTATGCTACAGTAAATCTGTTTTCCACTACTATGCTACAGTAAAATCTGTTTTCCACTACTATGCTACAGTAAATCTATCTGTTTTCCACTACTATGCTACAGTAAATCTATCTGTTTTCCACTACTATGCTACAGTAAAAATCTGTTTTCCACTACTATGCTACAGTAAATCAATCTGTTTTCCACTACTATGCTACAGTAAATCAATCTGTTTTCCACTACTATGCTACAGTAAAATCTGTTTTCCACTACTATGCTACAGTAAATCTGTTTTCCACTACTATGCTACAGTAAATCTGTTTTCTACTATCTGTTTTCCACTACTATGCTACAGTAAATCAATCTGTTTTCCACTACTATGCTACAGTATGTTTTCCACTACAGTACAGTAAATCTGTTTTCCACTACTATGCTACAGTAAATCTGTTTTCCACTACTATGCTACAGTAAATCTGTAAATCTTTTTCCACTACTATGCTACAGTAAATCTGTTTTCCACTACTATGCTACAGTAAAACTATCTGTAAATCTATCTGTTTTCCACTACTATGCTACAGTAAATCTGTTTTCCACTACTATGCTACAGTAAATCTATCTGTTTTCCACTACTATGCTACAGTAAATCTGTTTTCCACTACTATGCTACAGTAAATCTGTTTTCCACTACTATGCTACAGTAAATCTGTTTTCCACTACTATGCTACAGTAAATCTGTTTTCCACTACTATGCTACAGTAAATCTGTTTTCCACTACTATGCTACAGTAAAATCTGTTTTCCACTACTATGCTACAGTAAAATCTGTTTTCCACTACTATGCTACAGTAAATCAGTAAAATCTGTTTTCCACTACTATGCTACAGTAAATCTATCTGTTTTCCACTACTATGCTACAGTAAATATCTGTTTTCCACTACTATGTTACAGTACTATGTTTTCCTACAGTACATAAATCTGTTTTCCACTACTATGCTACAGTAAATCAATCTGTTTTCCACTACTATGCTACAGTATCAGTTTGTTTTCCACTACTATGCTACAGTAAATCTGTTTTCCACTACTATGCTACAGTAAATCAATCTGTTTTCCACTACTATGCCACAGTAAAATACTGTTTTCTATGCTACAGTAAATCTGTTTTCCACTACTATGCTACAGTAAATCTGTTTTCCACTACTATCTGTGTTTTCCACTACTATGCTACAGTAAATGTGTTTTCCACTACTATGCTACAGTAAATCTGTTTTAAATCAGTAAATCTGTTTTCCACTACTATGCTACAGTAAATCTATCTGTTTTCCACTACTATGCTACAGTAAATACTATCTGTTTTCCACTACTATGCTACAGTAAATCAATCTGTTTTCCACTACTATGCTACAGTAAATCTATCTGTTTTCCACTACTATGCTACAGTTTTCCAAATGCTACAGTAAATCTGTTTTCCACTACTATGTTACAGTAAATCTGTTTTCCACTACTATGCTACAGTAAATCTATCTGTTTTCCACTACTATGCTACAGTAAAATCTGTTTTCCACTACTATGCTACAGTAAATCTGTTTTCCACTACTATGCTACAGTAAATCTATCTGTTTTCCACTACTATGCTACAGTAAATACTATGCTGTTTTCCACTACTATGCTACAGTAAAAATCTGTTTTCCACTACTATGTTACAGTAAATCTGTTTTCCACTACTATGCTACAGTAAATCAATCTGTTTTCCACTACTATGCTACAGTAAATCAGTAAATCTATCTGTTTTCCACTACTATGCTACAGTAAATCTATCTGTTTTCCACTACTATGCTACAGTAAATCTATCTGTTTTCCACTACTATGCTACTATGTAAATAAATCTGTTTTCCACTACTATGCTACAGTAAATCAATCTGTTTTCCACTACTATGCTACAGTAAATCAGTAAATCTGTTTTCCACTACTATGCTACAGTAAAAATCTGTTTTCCACTACTATCTGCTACTATGCTACAGTAAATCTGTTTTCCACTACTATGCTACAGTAAAATCTGTTTTCCACTACTATGTTTTCCACAGTACATCAATCTGTTTTCCACTACTATGCTACAGTAAATCTATCTGTTTTCCACTACTATGCTACAGTAAATCAATCTGTTTTCCACTACTATGCCACAGTAAATCTGTTTTCCACTACTATGCTACAGTAAATCTATCTGTTTTCCACTACTATGCTACAGTAAATCTATCTGTTTTCCACTACTATGCTACAGTACATCTATCTGTTTTCCACTACTATGCTACAGTAAAATCTGTTTTCCATCTATCAGTAAATCTATGTTTTCCACTACTATGCTACAGTAAATCTATCTGTTTTCCACTACTATGCTACAGTAAAAATCTGTTTTCCACTACTATGCTACAGTAAATCTGTTTTCCACTACTATGCCACAGTAAATCTGTTTTCCACTACTATGCTACTATCTGTTTTCCACTACTATACAGTAAATCTGTTTTCCACTACTATGCTACAGTACATCTATCTGTTTTCCACTACTATGCTACAGTAAATCTATCTGTTTTCCACTACTATACTATCTGTTTTCCACAGTAAATAAATATCTGTTTTCCACTACTATGCTACAGTAAATCTGTTTTCCACTACTATGCTACAGTAAATCTATCTGTTTTCCACTACTATGCTACAGTAAATCTATCTGTTTTCCACTACTATGGCACAGTAAATCTGTTTTCCAATACTATGCTACAGTAAATGTGTTTTCCACTACTATGCTACACTAAATCTGTTTTCCACTACTATGTTACAGTAAATGTGTTTTCCACTACCTACACTAAATCTGTTTTCCACTACTATGTTACAGTAAATGTGTTTTCCACTACTATGCTACAGTACATCAATCTGTTTTCCACTACTATGCTACAGTAAATCTATCTGTTTTCCACTACTATGCTACAGTAAATGTGTTTTCCACTACTATGCTACAGTACATCAATCTGTTTTCCACTACTATGCTACAGTAAATCAATCTGTTTTCCACTACTATGCTACAGTAAATCTGTTTTCCACTACTATGCTACAGTACATCAATCTGTTTTCCACTACTATGCTACAGTAAATCAATCTGTTTTCCACTACTATGCCACAGTAAATCTGTTTTCCAATACTATGCTACAGTAAATCTGTTTTCCACTACTATGCTACACTAAATCTGTTTTCCACTACTATGTTACAGTAAATGTGTTTTCCACTACTATGCTACAGTAAATCTATCTGTTTTCCACTACTATGTTACAGTACATCTATCTGTTTTCCACTACTATGCTACAGTAAATCTATCTGTTTTCCACTACTATGCTACAGTAAATCTATCTGTTTTCCACTACTATGCTACAGTAAATCTATCTGTTTTCTGTCACTCCCTGACCATAGACTATGCTACATTGTGACTGGGGGTGATCTAGTTCTGTTTTCCATTTCTAAATATGTGTATCTAAGTTATTTTCTATCTGTTTTCCAATCTGTTTTAGAGGCACTGTTTTAATATGTCAGTCTCTATCTGGGGATCATAGTAAAATTTTTTCCCCATGTTTGTTTATCCAGCATGTGCACCACTTAGTCATGTTTCGTCTTTCTTGTTTTGTTTTACTTCTGTTTTCACTTAGAAATAAAGATCTGTGGAACTCAACCTCCGTAAATCTTGTTTTTCTCTGCACATGGTTGTGACAGCTACAGTAAATCTATCTGTTTTCCACTACTATGCTACAGTAAATATATCTGTTTTCCACTACTATGCTACAGTAAATCTATCTGTTTTCCACTACTATGCTACAGTAAAAATCTGTTTTCCACTACTATGCTACAGTGAAGTTTTCCAAACTTTTCTCAGTAAATCTGTTTTCCACTACTATGCCACAGTAAATATGTTTTCCACTACTATGCTACAGTAAATCAATCTGTTTTCCACTACTATGCTACAGTAAATCTGTTTTCCACTACTATGTTACAGTACATCAATCTGTTTTCCACTACTATGCTACAGTAAATCTATCTGTTTTCCACTACTATGCTACAGTAAATCTGTTTTCCACTACTATGCTACAGTAAATCTATCTGTTTTCCACTACTATGCTACAGTAAATCTATCTGTTTTCCACTACTATGCTACAGTAAATCTATCTGTTTTCCACTACTATGCTACAGTAAATCTATCTGTTTTCCACTACTATGCTACAGTAAATCAATCTGTTTTCCACTACTATGCCACAGTAAATATGTTTTCCACAACTATGCTACAGTAAATCAATCTGTTTTCCACTACTATGTTACAGTAAATGTGTTTTCCACTACTATGCTACAGTACATCAATCTGTTTTCCACTACTATGCTACAGTAAATCTATCTGTTTTCCACTACTATGCTACAGTAAATCTCTGTTTTCCACTACTATGCTACAGTAAATCTATCTGTTTTCCACTACTATGCCACAGTAAATATGTTTTCCACAACTATGCTACAGTAAATCAATCTGTTTTCCACTACTATGTTACAGTAAATGTGTTTTCCACTACTATGCTACAGTACATCAATCTGTTTTCCACTACTATGCTACAGTAAATCTATCTGTTTTCCACTACTATGCTACAGTAAATATCTGTTTTCCACTACTATGCTACAGTAAAATCTGTTTTCCACTACTATGCTACAGTAAATCTGTTTTCCACTACTATGCTACAGTAAATCTATCTGTTTTCCACTACTATGCTACAGTAAATCTATCTGTTTTCCACTACTATGCTACAGTAAATCTATCTGTTTTCCACTACTATGCTACAGTAAAATCTGTTTTCCACTACTATGCTACAGTAAATCTATCTGTTTTCCACTACTATGCCACAGTAAATCTGTTTTCCACTACTATGCTACAGTAAATCAATCTGTTTTCCACTACTATGCTACAGTAAATCTATCTGTTTTCCACTACTATGCTACAGTACATCAATCTGTTTTCCACTACTATGCCACAGTAAATCTGTTTTCCACTACTATGCTACAGTAAATCTATCTGTTTTCCACTACTATGCTACAGTAAATCTATCTGTTTTCCACTACTATGCTACAGTATCTGTTTTCCACTACTATGTTACAGTACATCAATCTGTTTTCCACTACTATGCTACAGTAAATCTATCTGTTTTCCACTACTATGCTACAGTATCAATCTGTTTTCCACTACTATGCTACAGTAAATCTGTTTTCCACTACTATGTTACAGTACATCTATCTGTTTTCCACTACTATGCTATCATCTGTAAATCTTCTGTTTTCCTATGCTACAGTATGGCACAGTAAATCTGTTTTCCACTACTATGCTACAGTAAATCTGTTTTCCACTACTATGCTACAGTAAATCTGTTTTCACACTACTATGTTACAGTCCAACTATGCTACAGTGTTTTCCACTACTATACTACAGTGTTTTAAATCTGTTTTCCACTACTATGTTACAGTAAATCTGTTTTCCACTACTATGCTACAGTAAACATCAATCTGTTTTCCACTACTATGCTACAGTAAAATCTGTTTTCCACTACTATGCTACAGTAAAATCTGTTTTCCACTACTATGCTACAGTAAATCTATCTGTTTTCCACTACTATGCTACAGTAAATCTGTTTTCCACTACTATGCTACAGTACATCAATCTGTTTTCACTACTACTATGTAAATCTATCTGTTTTCCACAGTAAATCAATCTGTTTTCCACTACTATGCTACAGTAAATCAATCTGTTTTCCACTACTATGCTACAGTAAAATCTGTTTTCCACTACTATGCTACAGTAAATCTATCTGTTTTCCACTACTATGCTACAGTAAATCTATCTGTTTTCCACTACTATGCTACAGTAAATCTATCTGTTTTCCACTACTAGTAAATCAATCTGTTTTCCACTACTATGCTACAGTAAATCTGTTTTCCACTACTATGCCACAGTAAATCTGTTTTCCACTACTATGCTACAGTAAATCTATCTGTTTTCCACTACTATGCTACAGTACATCAATCTGTTTTCCACTACTATGCTACAGTAAATCTGTTTTCCACTACTATGCTAGTAAATCTATGCTACTATGCCACAGTAAATCTGTTTTCCACTACTATGCTACAGTAAATCTGTTTTCCACTACTATGTTACAGTAAATGTGTTTTCCACTACTATGCTACAGTAAATCTATCTGTTTTCCACTACTATGCCACAGTAAATCTATCTGTTTTCCACTACTATGCTACAGTAAATCTATCTGTTTTCCACTACTATGCTACAGTAAATCTATCTGTTTTCCACTACTATGCTACTATCTGTTTTCCACTACTATGCTACAGTAAATCTGTTTTCCACTACTATGCTACAGTAAATCTGTTTTCCACTACTATGCTACAGTAAATCTGTTTTCCACTACTATGCTACAGTAAATCTGTTTTCCACTACTATGCTACAGTAAATCTATGTTTTCCACTACTATGCTACAGTAAATCTGTTTTCCACTACTATGCTACAGTAAATATCTGTTTTCCACTACTATGCTACAGTAAATCAATCTGTTTTCCACTACTATGTTACAGTAAAATCTGTTTTCTACTACAGTAAATCAATCTGTTTTCCACTACTACAGTAAATGTTTTCCACTACTATGCTACAGTACATCAATCTGTTTTCCACTACTATGCTACAGTAAATCTATCTGTTTTCCACTACTATGCTACAGTAAATCTATCTGTTTTCCACTACTATGCTACAGTACAGTAAATCTGTTTTCCACTACTATGCTACTATGCTACAGTCTGTTTTCCACTACTATGCTACAGTAAAATCTGTTTTCCACTACTATGCTACAGTAAATCTATCTGTTTTCCACTACTATGTTACAGTAATCTATCTGTTTTCCACTACTATGCTACAGTAAATCTATCTGTTTTCCACTACTATGCTACATAAATCTGTTTTCCACTACTATGCCACAGCTGTTTTCCACTACTATGCTACAGTAAATCTGTTTTCCACTACTATGCCACAGTAAATGTGTTTTCCACTACTATGCTACAGTTTCTGTTTTCCACTACATGCTAATCTGTTTTCCACTACTATGCCACTGTTTTCCACTACTATGCTACAGTAAATAAATCTGTTTTCCACTACTATGCTACAGTAAATCTATCTGTTTTCCACTACTATGCTACAGTAAATCAATCTGTTTTCCACTACTATGCTACAGTAAATCTATCAGTAAATCTATCTGTTTTCCACTACTATGCTACAGTAAATCTATCTGTTTTCCACTACTATGCTACAGTAAAATCTGTTTTCCACTACTATGCAGTACAGTAAATCTATCTGTTTTCCACTACTATGCTACAGTAAATCTATCTGTTTTCCACTACTATGCTACAGTAAATCTATCTGTTTTCCACTACTATGCTACAGTAAATCTATCTGTTTTCCCACTATGCTATCTATCTACAGTAACAGTAAATCTGTTTTCCACTACTATGCTACAGTAAAATCTGTTTTCCACTACTATGTTACAGTAAATCTGTTTTCCACTACTATGCTACAGTAAAATATCTGTTTTCCACTACTATGCCACAGTAAATCTGTTTTCCACTACTATGCTACAGTAAATCTGTTTTCCACTACTATGCCACAGTAAATCTGTTTTCCAATACTATGCTACAGTAAATCTGTTTTCCACTACTATGCTACAGTAAATATGTTTTCCACAACTATGCTACAGTAAATCAATCTGTTTTCCACTACTATGTTACAGTAAATGTTTTCCACTACTGTTTTATGCTATACAGTAAATCTGTTTTCCACTACTATGCTACAGTAAATCTATCTGTTTTCCACTACTATGCTACAGTAAATCTATCTGTTTTCCACTACTATGCTACAGTAAATCTGTTTTCCACTACTATGCTACAGTAAATACTATCTGTTTTCCACTACTATGCTACAGTAAATCTATCTGTTTTCCACTACTATGCTACAGTAAATCTATCTGTTTTTCCACAGTAAATCTATCTGTTTTCCACTATGCTACAGTAAATCTATCTGTTTTCCACTACTATGCTACAGTAAATCTATCTGTTTTCCACTACTATGCTACAGTAAATCTGTTTTCCACTACTATGCTACAGTAAATCTATCTGTTTTCCACTACTATGCTACAGTAAATCTATCTGTTTTCCACTACTATGCTACAGTAAATCAATCTGTTTTCCACTACTATGCTACAGTAAATCTGTTTTCCACTACTATGCTACAGTAAATCTGTTTTCCACTACTATGCTACAGTAAATCTATCTGTTTTCCACTACTATGCTACAGCTACATCAATCTGTTTTCCACTACTATGCTACAGTAAAAATCTGTTTTCCACTACTATGCTACAGTAAATACAGTAAATCTGTTTTCCACTACTATGCCACAGTAGATTAATCTGTTTTCCACTACTATGCTACAGTAAATCTGTTTTCCACTACTATGCCACAGTAAATCTGTTTTCCACTACTATGCTACAGTAAATCTATCTGTTTTCCACTACTATGCTACAGTACATCAATCTGTTTTCCACTACTATGCTACATTAAATCTATCTGTTTTCCACTACTATGCTACAGTACATCAATCTGTTTTCCACTACTATGCCACAGTAAATCTGTTTTCCACTACTATGCTACAGTAAATCTATCTGTTTTCCACTACTATGCTACAGTAAATCTATCTGTTTTCCACTACTATGCTACAGTAAATCTATCTGTTTTCCACTACTATGCTACAGTAAATCTATCTGTTTTCCACTACTATGCTACAGTACATCAATCTGTTTTCCACTACTATGCTACAGTAAATCTGTTTTCCACTACTATGCCACAGTAAATCTGTTTTCCACTACTATGCTACAGTAAATCTATCTGTTTTCCACTACTATGCTACAGTACATCAATCTGTTTTCCACTACTATGCTACAGTAAATCTATCTGTTTTCCACTACTATGCTACAGTACATCAATCTGTTTTCCACTACTATGCAACAGTAAATCTGTTTTCCACTACTATGCTACAGTAAATCTATCTGTTTTCCACTACTATGCTACAGTAAATCTATCTGTTTTCCACTACTATGCTACAGTAAATCTATCTGTTTTCCACTACTATGCTACAGTAAATCTATCTGTTTTCCACTACTATGCTACAGTAAATATATATTTTTTCCACTACTATGCTACAGTAAATCTGTTTTCCACTACTATGCCACAGTAAATCTGTTTTCCACTACTATGCTACAGTAAATCTGTTTTTTTCCACAGTAAATCTGTTTTACTATGCTACAGTACATCAATCTGTTTTCCACTACTATGCTACAGTACATCAATCTGTTTTCCACTACTATGCTACAGTAAATCTGTTTTCCACTACTATGCTACAGTAAATCTATCTGTTTTCCACTACTATGCTACAGTAAATCTATCTGTTTTCCACTACTATGCTACAGTAAATCTATCTGTTTTCCACTACTATGCTACAGTAAATCTATCTGTTTTCCACTACTATGCTACAGTAAATCAATCTGTTTTCCACTACTATGCTACAGTAAATCTGTTTTCCACTACTATGCCACAGTAAATCTGTTTTCCACTACTATGCTACAGTAAATCTATCTGTTTTCCACTACTATGCTACAGTACATCAATCTGTTTTCCACTACTATGCTACAGTAAATCTATCTGTTTTCCACTACTATGCTACAGTACATCAATCTGTTTTCCACTACTATGCTACAGTAAATCTGTTTTCCACTACTATGCTACAGTAAATCTATCTGTTTTCCACTACTATGCTACAGTAAATCTATCTGTTTTCCACTACTATGCTACAGTAAATCTATCTGTTTTCCACTACTATGCTACAGTAAATCTATCTGTTTTCCACTACTATGCTACAGTAATTTTACGAGAAGGTGCTGACCATGAGAGAGAAGAAAGATTCAGTCTTTGTTCAAAACTGATCTCTAGTACACATAGGAAAGGTGTATTTGCTTTAGATCATGTTAAGCCGGAACTGCAACTTAGGAAACCAGTCCTTTGGGTGTTTCACAAGCTGAATTATGGGATGCTAGAAACAGAATTTGGCTCTACCTATTTCCTAACAAACAGACAAAGGATAGAAAAAATAATACGTTCTACCTGTCTCTCAAGGTATCTCTTGCTGTCTCTCTGCCCCTGGCTCTCTCATTTCTCCCCTCCCTCTCTCTTTCATTCTGACTGTGTGATGGACAGGCACAGTGCTGGCAGGTTTCAAAGGCCAGATGGCATGGTGAGTTCTCACCCCAGTGTTCACACTTAAAACCCTTCTATGCCCAACGGGACCCAAAATGCGGACACAAAAATATACTTCTCCCTTGTTTTCAAAGAGGATCTAAAACTATCAGAACTCATATCAAAGGTGTCTACTGTCAATTTATACCCACGTTCCAATGCTGACAGAAGTACTGCTGATGTTATAACCTTTATCTGTTTCTGCTGTTTCTCTTGATAGACTTGGTTTATAAAAATCATTTGAAGTCTTGTTTGTCTGTGATAAGAGATGATGTTTGTTCCATGTTCCTGTGCTTTTGTGTTTGGCTAACTTCTTCTGAAAGGTCCTGTAATTACATATCTGGGTTGCGTGTATGTAGGATAGACAACAGCATGTGTTGACAGCATTGACTGTGGTTGTCCCACAATGTGTTGTATAATTATATAAAGGACATATAAACCGATGAATAAAGTTTTGTATTTTTTAGGGGTGGATCAGCTTTAATATTGTGTCTTCCATTAATATAATTGTCTGCATAATTTCCAAATCCCCCATATATATTTTTGTAAATATATACTGTACCAGTCAACAGTTTGGACACACCTACGCATTCCTTGCCTTTGGTGGTAGCTGCCTCTCCCTTTCAACTTCTTACTCTCACTCAAGGTCAGGTTCAAGGACTATCTTTCAATTGTTCAACTCTCCCATCTTTTCTAGAACAGAATTAGTTACCTGAAAACATTTTGTGTCCACGTGTGCCTACATGTACACTACCAGTCAAAAGTTTTCGAACACATACTCATTCAAGGGTTTTTCTTTATTTGTACTATTTTCTACATTGTAGAATAATAGTGAAGACATCAAAACTACGAAATGGCACATATGGAATCATGTAGTAACCAAAACAGTGTTAACCAAATCAAATTATATTTGAGATTCTTCAAAGTAGCCACCCTTTGCCTTGATGACAGCTTTGCACTCTTGGCATTCTCTCAACAAGCTTCACAACAGTCTTGAAGGAGTTCCCACATATGCTGAGCACATGTTGGCTGCTTTTCCTTCACTCTGTGATCCATCTCAATTGGGTTGAGGTTGGGGGATTGTAGAGGCCAGCTGTCATCTAATGCAGCACTCCGTCACTATCCTTCTTGGCCAGATAGCCCTTACACAGCATGGAGGTGTGTTTTGGGTCATTGTCCTGTTGAAAAACAAATGATCACCCCACTAAGCACAAACCAGATGGGATGGCGTATCGCCGCAGAATGCTGTGGTAGCCAAGCTTGTTAAGTGTGCCTTAAATTCTAAATAAACCACTAACAATGTCATCAGCAAAGCACCCCCACAGCATAACACCTCTTCCTCCATGCTTCACGGTGGGAACTACACATGTAGAGATCATCCGCTCACCACTATGCATCTCACAAAGACATGGCGGTTGAAACCAAAAATCTCAAATTTGGACTCATCAGACCAAAGGACAGATGTACATTTCTTGTGTTTCTTGGCACAAGCAAGTCTCTTCTTATTATTTGTTTCCTTTAGTAGTGGTTTCTTTGCAGCAATTCGACCATGAAAGCCTGATTCATGCAGTGTCCTCTGAACAGTTGATGTTGAGATGTGTCTCTTACTTGAAGCATTTTTTTGGGCTGCAATTTCTGAGGCTGGTAACTCTATGAACATATCCTCTGCAGCAGAGAGCCAGTTTCATCATAGTGCTTGATGGTTTTTGTGACTGCACTTGAAGAAACTTGAAACTTGACATTTTCTTTGTCTTAAAGTAATGACGGACTGTTTCTCTTTCTTATTTGAGCTGTTGCCATAATCTGGATTTGGTCTTTTACCAAATAGGGCTATCTTCTCTATAACCCCCCTACCTTGTCACAACACAACTGATTGGCCCAAACGCATTAAGAAGGAAAGATATTCCACAAATGTACTTTTGTCAAGGCACACCTGTTAATTGAAATGCATTCCAGGTGACTGTCATCAAGGGTTCCTACTTTGAAGAATCTCAAATAAAAAATATATTTTGATGTGTTTAACACTTTTTTGGTTACTACATGATACCATGTGTGTTATTTCATAGTTATTTCAAATTTTTGATGTCTTCACTATTATTCTACATTGAAAAACCTTTGAATGAGTAGGTGTGTTCAAACCTTTGACTGGTACTGCATCTAAAAAATATTTCATATATTTGATCTATTTCCAGAATTAAGGAATAATATGCATAATAATGTAGGCAGTTCATATGAAGTATTTGTACCTATAACCAGGATTACCATTACAAAACATCGCAGACCTTTTGATTATGTTATGCCACCAGGGCCACTATCATTTCCCCCTTTTCTGATTGTCCGAGTATGACCCCCTCCCCATGGGTTACTGCAGCTAGTGTTGCCAGCACTGCCACTACCTGGGTGGGGGCACCCCACCGGAATTCCCATTGGCTAGGTACAAGGTCGTCAATGTTCTCATTAGCAGCTTTGATAAATTCCTTGTATATTATGCTCACCCATCCGGGGGCATTTTGCTTTGTTGGACCAACCCTGCCAGGCAGTCTCAGACTCTTGAGGGGGCGGTGCTGCTTTAGTGGGTCTCTGACCACATTTATCTTTCTGTCTTGGCTGCGTATAGGTTACTTGCAGTAGGCCTATAAAACAGATAAGGACTTCTCTTTAGTGTATGGGTCACTCAGGTGGGTGACTGGAGTGTAGGGTTGGTGAGAGGACAATAAATAAATCAACTATATTTATAATTATTTTAAAAATGTATATCCCATATATGCACAAAACTGAAAGCTCTCTCTGTCACCTCTCCTGCTCACAGACACACATGGTCTCTGGCATTTTCACTCACTTAACTCCACACTTCTCCAAACACAAAAACACACACCACCTACACATACCCACATACTGTGCCTTCTATGTGCTCTGTTTACTGTTTTTTATTTATTTATCCCTACCATATTGATTCCTACCAATTTCGGGCTTTTGAGTACTTTTGTGTTCCAGTGCCTTATATTTGAAGAAGTATTATTTCAATTAATGATCCTTTCTTGCTGTCTTTTATCTATTTATAAATACTATAAATAGAATGATTGAAACATTTCCTATATTGAATGGTATAGTGTATTTGTAGTTTATTTCTTTATCGATTGTTTTATTATACTGTTTTCCTGTTTTGTTTTTTTACACGCCCTACCATGGATAGTATTGGGTGTTACATTATTCAACTCTATGGGAACGTTGTATTATTTAGAAAAGCCATGGAGTAGTCTTGGTGTCTCGGAACAGTTTGTTAAGTATATACAGTTTATCAACTACGAGAGCTACATGCTTCCTTTTTAGTCTATTCACCTTGTAGAGTTGGTACAGACCGTTGTCCGTTTCAGTAGTATTGAGTGTACCTGTTATCTTCTTTCTTTCTCCACCTTGTAGAGTTGGTACAGACCGTTGTCCGTTTCAGTAGTATTGAGTGTACCTGTTATCTTCTTTCTTTCTCCACCTTGTAGAGTTGGTACAGACCGTTGTCCGTTTCAGTAGTATTGAGTGTACCTGTTATCTTCTTTCTTTCTCCACCTTGTAGAGTTGGTACAGACCGTTGTCCGTTTCAGTAGTATTGAGTGTACCTGTTATCTTCTTTCTTTCTCCACCTTGTAGAGTTGGTACAGACCGTTGTCCGTTTCAGTAGTATTGAGTGTACCTGTTATCTTCTTTCTTTCTCCACCTTGTAGAGTTGGTACAGACCGTTGTCCGTTTCAGTAGTATTGAGTGTACCTGTTATTTTCTTTCTTTCTTCACCTTGTAGAGTTGGTACAGACCGTTGTCCGTTTCAGTAGTATTGAGTGTACCTGTTATCTTCTTTCTTTCTCCATTGTCACAGCGTTTCCATCACTCATCTCGAGGCTTGCCTCCAACTCCTGACTAGTTGACTAGTTCAAGTATGGCACAAAATTGATCATTTATCAACTTTAGCAGGTCGGTTTCTACACTTAACATCCCCAGTGGTGAAAAGTACAAGTCGTCTGTGTCCGTCGAGGAGTCTCGTTTTCTTTTGGGGATACGGTCTCAATGTTTACTCTACGACATGTTTGGCTGTTGATTTGTAATGGTAATTTTGGTCGATACATTTCTCTAGCTTTATAATTTGTTTTGTGATGTGATCCAGATCGAAGGTTATTGCCCACAATTATGTGGAGTGAAGTGCTATTATTTAGTCAAATTTACAGATATTGAATATTGCGTTTTTATCTTGAGGCATTCTGCACCGCTGTCTTCAGTCCGCCATTGGCTGTACCCCCGCACATTCCGATGAATTATCAAATCAAATCAAATTATATTTGTCACATGCACCATATACAACAGGTGTAGTAGACCTTACAGTGAAATGCTTACTTACAAGACCTTAACCAACAATGCACTTTTAAGAAAAATACACCAAAAAATAAATAAAAGTAACAAATAATGAAAGAGCAGCGGTAAATGTCTTACTCACATCGGATGAATGAACATGGAAAACAAACTGATGCAACTGAACTTATGCCCTGTAGGGGTTATCTACATAAAACCACAATGTCATGATAGAAACTTAAACACGTCATCATATACTAGGCTCTTTTACACAGGCTTACTGTGTAACTGACTTAGATCAATGATGTTTCATTGTGTCTGTACACCCTCACTGGCATCAGTGTCTCAGAGCTTCGTAAATGGGACATTTCTAAATGGGGCCTTTAGCGCTCCAGACTGTGACTGTCACCAGATTACAGGCCTTGGCCCTGATAAATGGAAGGGCCCCAGGCTCCTAGGCCCTGCGCGCTCACCAACAGACGAGAATGGGACCCGGCTTCCTAATTCATTCTAATTTTCAAAGGATCTGATTACAGAAGTGGGAATGCGAGCAGCCCCTTAAAACAACTAATGAGCTTAATTGACCACACTTGACAATCTTATTTAAGCCTGTCTCCTAGCCCATGAATTAAACCATTAAAAAACCTGCTTGAATTTAACTGGTGGCACTTTAATCTCAGCAAATCACTTTAACCCTGCATGCCGGAACGCAAGTTTAGAGGAGGCGTCCTGCTTGTGTGTGTTTTGTTATGTGTGTGTATGCAGTGCGTGTGTGTATGCAGGCGTGGGCTGAGGACAGGCCAAGCAAAGCAAGGGTAGGTTATCAGAAGTCTTGTCCCATCCTTATTCTCCAGTTGGTTCCCTCCAGGGACACCGTGTTTATTGGCTGTTTGTGAAGCCTTCTCTTCTCCCACTGCCCCCAGCAACCATTGTTTCAACAAATCCTGTTACTTGATCGTTCAATTTTCTCTTTCCTCTGGCTCCAGTGCTGCAGCCGCCTCGGCTCCAGAGCATGGAGAATGGGATGAGAGGGGAACAGCTCCGCTGATAAGAATGAAGGGCAAATATTGAAACCTCACTGTTTGTTTTCCTGTCGTCGCCTTCTCTTCTTCTTCTCCTTATAAATAACACATTCCACATTCCCAACACATTCCGATTCTTCTTCGCCTCATCAAACCTCAGCTGCTGCTAATTCTCTTTTCCTTCATTTGCATTCTTCTGCTCCTCTGTAACCAGGAGGTTGGTGTTGCATCTCAACAGGGCCGACAGGGTCAGTTTACTTCTTAGTCGTCTCCTCTTGTGATCAATCCATTCCTCCCCTGCTCAACATTCAACCAGGACTGGTAGTTCGTGGTCACTTTCGAAGACCCCTACTGCCACCGGTGGTGGTTGTGGTGGTGACACTGACAGACAGGACAGAGGGACTGGAGAGTTGTGATGCAGGCGGGCGTGATGCTGGGAGTGAGAGAGAGACGGGTTCAAGCAGATGGCATCTCCGTAACAATGCCCGCTGAGCCCTGAGACTCTGACCCTCCGACTGAAGAACACACATGCTGTCTGCTCCCTGCTTCACTGACACTACCACTGATGCTGGGTGACAGCTCAGACTGGGGGGCTGAATGTCCAGGAGGGAGGCAGAGGGAGAGTGACGGGTGGCTGTAGGACAAAGTAACTTCTTTTCTTGCATTAGTTTGTTGTTTGGAAAATAGCTCTTCAATTTGTTTGTAGCATGTGGTTGGTACAGTAAGCACACTAGCCATGTCTTCTTGTAGATATGTATCGTTAGTGAAATCAGCAGAATATTTCGGGGTTGTTTTCTTTTATGTTGTTATTGATTGACCCCTCCCTAATCTATCAACTGTTGACACCTGAACTGTGCACACCTTGAGTACATTTATATAAGCTCTTAAATCCCCAAAAGATGAGCAAATAAAAATGCCATTCAATTAAAAAAGGTCTAATTAATGTTCCTCGGGAGTCCTTTGCATTTTTTGTCTTTCTGGAACCGAATCATTAGGACACTCAGGAGAATCTGAGGCTAATTAGCCTGATTAGCATGTAGCGGTAGACGGGAGGTAGACACACAGTCCATTGCCAGCCCTGTGAGAGACGCTTTTAATGAGCACTCGGATGTGTGTTTATCAAACTCACAGCTCCGCTATAACCCTTCACACACTCAAACACACGCACCACTGAGCTGAGCGCACTTAACCCACTTTTCATTAGACTTTCATTCTCTGCAATCGACCGCATTTTAAAGCTTGAGTCTCTATTTGCTAATGATATGAAAAGTTAACTGGATGGAGCACAGCGAGGTGAATGTTTAACAATTGATGAGGCAATATTGAGTAATAAATGACAGTGATTTAGTATTGATAATCTGGGTGTAGAGTAGAGATGGTGGTATAATATTGTCAGTTGGTTCCAGTGACTGACTTCACTGCGGTCACCTTGTCTAGTCACAGTGGTACTGTAGCACCAGTGAGCTGTGGTACTATGATGTGGTGACAGGACATGTGGCAGGTAGGGTAAGAAACAATGACACCCCCGCCACCTTCTCCTCCTCATTAGGTTAGGGTACTGATGGCCCCCTGGTGGCCCAACTAGGTGTAGATGGATGAGGTGTCATGTCAGGAGCAGTCTCAGAGAGGACAGCCCAGTATGAGAGGCCTCCCATCCAGGACCCAGGACCATTAGTGACCACCAGTCCCTCCCCAGGGCCCAAGGGCTGGAGACAGACAGCAACAGACAGGGGGCTCTCACCATCAGACCTGGCTCCTAGGGTCTTACCTGAGCCCTTAACAATGGGAACACACTACCCAGCTGCAAATCAGTCACTGTAGGACATGAAAGAACAGGCCAGTCAATGCATCGCTGTTCCTGAACAAAATACATAATTTAACAAAGGACCGCAATAACGAACAGGTACTTCATCATTTTCAAGTGCAGAATGATAGAATAGTCAAGTAATGATTTCTTCTCCAAGGTGGACTGGGAGAAGGATTGATCATGTTACTGGACAGTCGATGCTGCTCCAGTAGCCCTCTCTGAGGTATTATACATTTAGTCTAACAGTCTCCTTGAGAGTATTCATTTCAGATGAATACAAATGCTATGTTGATATATCAATGAGCAACCTCCCCAATTATTGGCACTGCTGTTGGTAACACAGGACATTTGGCCAGCCAGGAAGCGGACGTCAGGCGTTTGAGCGATCCATCTGGTGTATTGTTGTCACTGCTGTCATGTCGATGATTATCCTTCAGCAGTCATCCAGGTTTTGGCATCTCCTGTGGTACAGCGGCGAGGCAGAGGGTAAGTGCTCGGAGAGAGGAAAGAGGAACATTTTGGGAAATGCAGGAGGCAATTCTACTAAAAGAGTAATCAGAACATTTTTGCTGTTGTAATCATTTCTGTTGTTTACAGAATAATTCATTGCTGGGCCCCAATAATGTCATATAGTGATGATGATTTTAAAATAGAGCTATATATTCCCTACTCAACTACAGTGCCATAGACTTCAAAGTGTTTCAGTTAACCTAAAAAGAAAATACAACTTTAAACTTTGTTCTGGAAAGTACAAATATGAACAAAGTATTCTACAGTGTTAACAACGTTTTTCTTGACGGTAAATTAATCTCTCCATCTCAGTCTGTTCTGTAATTTCATTAATCTAACAAGGTCATTTAAAATAAGAGAGATGTTTGTGAATCTTTTGATGATTTTTGACATTTATATAGTGCTTTGATATACATGCATATAAAACCAATGGTCCTATTTTCTGCAGAAGTTTTTTTTGAGTGGTGCATTCTATTTATAATTAGCAACAAACTAAAAAAGTGAGACAAAAAAAAAAAAAAACACGTTTTAAATGATGATGTTCGGTCTCCCTTCAAACCGCTTCCTTTTAAAAAGCTATTTATTGGCTAATTGCCTTCAATTTCAAATGCTTGTTCCTTAAGGTGGTACTTAACCTATGTGACGCCGTGAATTTCTGGGAAACTCACTCCTTAAAAAAACACAAGTAAATACTTAACATCTCAGTACCCAGGAAATGGACCGCATGCCTTTTGACTGAATGTCTCCTCTTCTAACTTAGACAAGAGGTGCTGTGGGGTTTTCAGAGGTCATCCAGCCATAGAGCTAGTTGGTGCAGTGCAACTCTCTGATTTATAGTGTTTGTTAGTGTGTTAGTACGGAGCTGCCCCACATGAACAAATACTGTAGTATACTATGGTATAAATACTAGTATTCACTGTAGAGTTTTTGTGGACTTCACTGTAGTATTCTGAAGTATTTACAGTTAGCTATAGTATGTAGTAAAAGAACTGTAGTGTATAATATAGTGAATAATGTAGTGTTTTTGCAGATTGTAGTATACTGTAGTATTGACTGTAGTATTTACTATAGTGTTATTGTTGTATTATCTTTGACAGATAATGGAGACTTTCTCCTTGAGGAAAGCTACTGGAGAAATACTCAAATATGACATTTTCCATAGCCTGTGGGTAGGTAGGACTGGGGTCTAGGACTTGGCATGTAGGTTTCTCACTTATGGGTGGCACAAATTGGGATATGGGGAGGGGAATGTGCAGGGTATATTCAAATGAAATATTCTAGTATTTACTGTAGTTAAAAAAGTTGAATGTTTTTGTGGACTGTAGTGTTTTTGCAGACATTACTGTACTATTTACTACAGTGTTTTACATTTACATTTAAGTCATTTAGCAGACGCTCTTATCCAGAGCGACTTACAAATTGGTGCTTTCACCTTATGACATCCAGTGGAATAGCCACTTTACAATAGTGCATCTAAGTCTTTTAAGGGGGGGGGGGGGGTGAGAAGGATTACTTTATAGAAGATAATACTGTAGTATTTATTATAGTATTTTACAGTATACTACAACATATACTCTAACAAAAGAGATGGAAATCGATTTCAGAAGGAATAAAAAACTGCACTACCTCCTACGAAGATCAATGGGGAATCAGTCGATAGCGTGACCACATATAAATACCTGGGAAGTGACATAGACAATACACTGAAATTCAATGACTGTGCCCTTGCAAAGATAAAGAAATTGCAACAGAGACTGCATGTTCTATAAAGCTGTCCTGCAGAGTGTGCTGCCCTTTATCTGATATGCATGTTTGGAAACGTGAGCACAAGACCATGTCAAGCTTCAGCGCTTGATCAAGACGGCGGGAAGGATCATTGATATCGATCAAGAATCAGCCATCAACCGTACACAAAACTCATCCTCCTAAAACTTGAAAGCATTTTGCAGGACAGTACCCCTTCTCTCAAAACTCAGTCACAGCAGCAGCCGGACAAGTGGAAAGAGACTTCTTCAAAAGAAAATCAAAACAGAAAGATATGGGGACTCCAACAGCCATTAGGCTGTATAATGGATAGTCTGTTGGTCCCTCAAGTATACAGCGTTTTGCACTTTCCCTTTAAATGTGTAGCTATAGCATGTTTTATGTATCGTCTATTTAAGCACATGACCAAATGAATTTCACCCTGGTGAGATAATAAAGTTGATCTGAAAGTCGAACTGAACAATGTATATTGTTTCATGTGGGTGTCTCTAGAGCGTCAGATAAAACAATATACTGCTATATACAGTTGAAGTGGGAAGTTTACACACACCTTAGCCAAAACATTTCAACTCAGTTTTTCACAATTCCTGACATTCCTGTCTCAGCCTCCAGTATCTATGCTGCAGTAGTTTATGTGTCGGGGGGCTAGGGTCAGTTTGTTATATCTGCAGTACTTCTCCTGTCCTATTCGCTGTCCTGTGTGAATCTAAGTGTGCGTTCTCTAATTTTCTCCTTCTCTCTTTCTTTCTCTCTCTCGGAGGACCTGAGCCCTAGGACCATGCCCCAGGACTACCTGACATGATGACTCCTTGCTGTCCCCAGTCCACCTGACTGTGCTGCTGCTCCAGTTTCAACTGTTCTGCCTTATTATTATTCGACCATGCTGGTCATTTATGAACATTTGAACATCTTGGCCATGTTCTGTTATAATCTCCACCCGGCACAGCCAGAAGAGGACTGGCCACCCCACATAGCCTGGTTCCTCTATAGGTTTCTTCCTAGGTTTTGGCCTTTCTAGGGAGTTTTTCCTAGCCACTGTGCTTCTACACCTGCATTGCTTGCTGTTTGGGGTTTTAGGCTGGGTTTCTGTACAGCACTTTGAGATATCAGCTGATGTACGAAGGGCTATATAAATAAATATGATTTGATTTGATTAATCCTAGTAAAAATTCCCTGTCTTAGGTCAGTTAGGATCACCACTTTATTTCAAGTATGTCAAATGTCAGAATAATAGTAGAGAGAAATATTTATTTCAGCTTTGATTTATTTCATCACTCCTGACAGAGCTGGTGTAACTGAGTCAGGTTTGTAGTCCTCCTTGCTTGCACACGCTTTTTCAGTTCTGCCCACAAATTTTCTATAGGATTGAGGTCAGGGCTTTGTGATGGCCACTCCAATACCTTGACTTTGTTGTCCTTAAGCCATTTTTCCACAACTTTGGAAATATGCTTGGGGTCAGTGTCCATTTGGAAGAACCATTTGCGACCAAGTTTTAACTTCCTGACTTATGTCTTGAGATGTTGCTTCAATATATCCACATAATTGTCCATCCTCATCATGCCATCTATTTAGTGAAGTGCACCAGTTTTTCAGCTTGCAAGCCTCCCCCTTTTTCCTCCAAACATAATGATGGTCATTATGGCCAAACAGTTCTATTTTTGTTTCATCAAACCAGAAGACATTTCTCCAAAAAGTATGATCTTTGTCCCCATGTACAGTTGCAAACCGTAGTCCGGCTTTTTATGGCGGTTTTGGAGCAGTGGCTTCTTCCTTGCTGAGCGGCCTTTCAGGTTATGTCGATATAGGACTCGTTTTACTGGGGATATACTGTAGATCCCTTTGTACCTGTTTCCTCCAGCATCTTCACAATATCCTTTGCTGTTGTTCTGAGATTGATTTGCACTTTTCGGACCAAAGTATGTTGATCTCTAGGAGACAGAACACGTCTCTTTCCTGAGCGGTATGACGGCTGCTTGGTCCCATGGTGTTTATACTTGCATACAATTGTTTGTACAGACGAACGTGGTACCTTCAGGCGTTTGGAAATTGCTCCCAAGGATGAACCAGACTTGTGGAGGTCTACAGTTTTTTCTGAGGTCTTGACTGATTTCTTTTGATTTTCCTATGATGTCAAGCAAAGAGGCACTGCTTGAAGGTAGGTCTGGAACTACATCCACAGGTACACCTCCAATTGACTTGAAATGATGTCAATTAGCCTATCAGAAGCTTCTAAAGCCATGACATAATTTTCTGGAATTGTCCAAGCTGTTTAAAGGAACAGTCAACTTAGTGTATGTAAACTTCTGACCCACTGGAATTGTGATACAGTGAATTATAAGTGAAATAATCTGTCTGTAAACAATTGTTGGAAAAATGACTTGTGTCATGCACAAAGTAGATGTCCTAACCGACTTGCCAAAACTATAGTTTGTTAACAAGAAATGTGTGGAGTGGTTGAAAAAAAAGTTTTAATGACTCCAACCTAAGTGTATGTAAACTTCCGACTTCAACTGTAGAACCAAAAAGGGTTCTATGTCTTGCTTCATATATGGCAGCCCTAAACGTTATACTGAATATAAAAGTATTTTGTGGGGTTATTTGATCAGAACCCTAGGGGTTCTTGTTCACTGATCCAAATAAATAACCCTAAGATTTCTTCACTGAACAAAATGGTTCCATAAAAAACCCTGTATCGTGTCATTTATAAATGATAGCTAATACTAATACAATTGTAACATTACTAATATTTCATAGTTTAAAGATTTCATGTCATTACAGTCACACTCCAATATAAATAGATCAGGTTACGCAAACATACAGTGGTTTGGAAATATGCTCTCATTTTTCTAAACACTCTCTAGAGGATTTAACCTTTTGAATCCTTCTGAACAATGTTCTTGCATTTTGACCAGTGAGGAAGTGTCCTGCCCTCTGTCTTTGTTTCTAAACACACAGTGTGTTACCATGCCCAATGCATCAATAAATAGAGATACATATGTTCTTAGCCCTGGGATATGGGTGAGACCCAAAGGGCAGGTCCTCTGTGGCTCTGCTGTGACCAGGAAACTGATCATGCTATTATTCCAGATGCAGCATGACTATTCTTGGTGCAGAGCTCCAGCTGAAGTCACCCATCTGTGTCTCTGTGGGAGGATCCTCCATGCTGATCCCAGAACAGCCCTGGCTCCTTCCTCCTCCTCTCCCCTCCCCTCCCCACTAAGGTATGAATGGCCCCCCTCTCAATGTGTTCCCTGGGTTGCCTGGCACCACTCAACCAATGGTTGGCTAGATCCTAGGTTGGCTGCTGCAACGGTACAGCTGGCACTGTGGCAAGCCCTCTACTTACCAGCCAGCTGTGTGTGTGTGTGTATGTGTGTGTGTGTGCATTAGCTTTTAGTTTGTATGTGTGTGTGTGTGTAAGAGAGAGATTGAGGTATAAAATAGAGAATATTCACAATTGTGAACAGTTTGAATGTTTACAGACACTATACAGAGGCAGCCATCTTTGAGACAGAATCCGTGTCTTTTTGTTTGCATGGTTTCTCTGGGTTTGTTGATATGTTTGTGTGCAGGTATATCTGGCTCAGTGCATACACTAAGTGTCCTTGTGTACGTGCATCTGTGGAGCAGCTTGGCATTTATTGTAATGAATCTTGCCCTGGAGGCAGCTCTGCAGAGTGGTCACTTGCAGTCATAAAATCAGATTTTTAACCTAACCCTAACCTTAACCCTAACTTTACACCGCTAACCCTAATGCCTAACACCAACCTTAAATTAAGAACAAAAAGCACATTTTTGTTTTCAGGAATTTTTACGATATAGCCCATTTTGATTTCGCAGCTGGTCCTTCTAGCAGAAATTGCTCACTTCTGCCTTCAGGGCAAGAATCATGACAATAAACATCAACCTGCATCTGTGGGGCTCCTTGAGTTGGAGCCCTGCTGAAAGGGAGGAAAGCAGATTAGGGCTCAGACAGCCAAGGGACAGAGTCCTATGCCTCTGGCCTTTAGGGGGCTTCTCAGTTCAGAGCCTCATCGCTTCATCTCCCTCACTGGAGGAACACCTGCTGATCACTCTTCCTGACCAGCAGACCAGCAGCCTGGCCCCTTTTCCTGATGCTCTGAATGAATGATACTGTTTAGATTAGAACTACACAACACAATTTCTAGTTCAAATCTCTGATTTTACTGTACAAACTGACATTTTTTTCATGAATGATATGTCTCTACTGGAGCTTACATTGAATTGTAATTTGACATAGTGTTTTACATATTTAATGCACATGTTACAATATAAATCTCCCTCAGAAGCTGTCAGATGGACGTGGAAGAGAGTCTGTTCAACTTTGTCAATTGAAAATGTGCTTAGAGTTTTGAAACAACTGCCTTTTGTACAAAGAGTTGTTACAATTTAACACATACTTGTGAACTGTAACTGTACTTGTGAACTATATCTGTACTTGTGAACTATATCTGTACTTGTGAACTATAACTGTACTTGTGAACTGTAAATGTACTTGTGAACTGTAACTGTACTTGTGAACTATATCTGTACTTGTGAACTATAACTGTACTTGTGAACTGTAACTGTACTTGTGAACTATATCTGTACTTATGAACTATAACTGTACTTGTGAACTATATCTGTACTTGTGAACTATAACTGTACTTGTGAACTGTAACTGTACTTGTGAACTATATCTGTACTTGTGAACTATATCTGTACTTGTGAACTATAACTGTACTTGTGAACTGTAACTGTACTTGTGAACTATATCTGTACTTGTGAACTGTAACTGTACTTGTGAACTATATCTGTACTTGTGAACTGTAACTGTACTTGTGAACTATATCTGTACTTGTGAACTGTAACTGTACTTGTGAACTATATCTGTACTTGTGAACTGTAACTGTACTTGTGAACTATATCTGTACTTGTGAACTGTAACTGTACTTGTGAACTGTAACTGTACTTGTGAACTGTAACTGTACTTGTGAACTATATCTGTACTTGTGAACTATATCTGTACTTGTGAACTATATCTGTACTTGTGAACTGTAACTGTACTTGTGAACTGTAACTGTACTTGTGAACTATATCTGTACTTGTGAACTATATCTGTACTTGTGAACTGTAACTGTACTTGTGAACTATATCTGTACTTGTGAACTGTAACTGTACTTGTGAACTGTAACTGTACTTGTGAACTATATCTGTACTTGTGAACTATATCTGTACTTGTGAACTATATCTGTACTTGTGAACTGTAACTGTACTTGTGAACTGTAACTGTACTTGTGAACTGTAACTGTACTTGTGAACTATATCTGTACTTGTGAACTATATCTGTACTTGTGAACTATAACTGTACTTGTGAACTGTAACTGTACTTGTGAACTATAACTGTACTTGTGAACTGTAACTGTACTTGTGAACTATATCTGTACTTGTGAACTGTAACTGTACTTGTGAACTGTAACTGTACTTGTGAACTGTAACTGTACTTGTGAACTATATCTGTACTTGTGAACTGAATATAACTGTACTTGTGAACTATATCTGTACTTGTGAACTGTAACTGTACTTGTGAACTGTAACTGTACTTGTGAACTATATCTGTACTTGTGAACTATATCTGTACTTGTGAACTATATCTGTACTTGTGAACTGTAACTGTACTTGTGAACTGTAACTGTACTTGTGAACTATATCTGTACTTGTGAACTATATCTGTACTTGTGAACTGTAACTGTACTTGTGAACTGTAACTGTACTTGTGAACTGTAACTGTACTTGTGAACTGTAACTGTACTTGTGAACTATATCTGTACTTGTGAACTGTAACTGTACTTGTGAACTATATCTGTACTTGTGAACTGTAACTGTACTTGTGAACTATATCTGTACTTGTGAACTATATCTGTACTTGTGAACTATAACTGTACTTGTGAACTGTAACTGTACTTGTGAACTGTACTTGTGAACTATATCTGTACTTGTGAACTATATCTGTACTTGTGAACTATATCTGTACTTGTGAACTATAACTGTACTTGTGAACTGTAACTGTACTTGTGAACTGTAACTGTACTTGTGAACTATATCTGTACTTGTGAACTATATCTGTACTTGTGAACTATATCTGTACTTGTGAACTGTGAACTGTACTTGTGAACTGTAACTGTATCTGTACTTGTGAACTATAACTGTCTGTACTTGTGAACTGTAACTGTACTTGTGAACTATATCTGTACTTGTGAACTATATCTGTACTTGTGAACTATATCTGTACTTGTGAACTATATCTGTACTTGTGAACTATATCTGTACTTGTGAACTGTACTTGTGAACTGTAACTGTACTTGTGAACTATATCTGTACTTGTGAACTGTAACTGTACTTGTGAACTATATCTGTACTTGTGAACTATAACTGTACTTGTGAACTATATCTGTACTTGTGAACTGTAACTGTACTTGTGAACTATATCTGTACTTGTGAACTGTAACTGTACTTGTGAACTGTAACTGTACTTGTGAACTATATCTGTACTTGTGAACTGTAACTGTGAACTGTAACTGTACTTGTGAACTATATCTGTACTTGTGAACTGTAACTGTACTTGTGAACTGTATCTGTACTTGTGAACTGTGAACTATATCTGTACTTGTGAACTGTAACTGTACTTGTGAACTATATCTGAACTATATCTGTGAACTGTAACTGTACTTGTGAACTGTAACTGTACTTGTGAACTGTAACTGTATATTGTACTTGTGAACTATATCTGTACTTGTGAACTGTAACTGTACTTGAACTGAACTATATCTGTACTTGTGAACTGTAACTGTACTTGTGAACTATATCTGTACTTGTGAACTATATCTGTACTTGTGAACTATAACTGTACTTGTGAACTGACTGTACTGAACTAACTGTACTTGTGAACTGTAACTGTACTTGTGAACTATATCTGTACTTGTGAACTGTAACTGTACTTGTGAACTATATCTGTACTTGTGAACTATATCTGTACTTGTGAACTATAACTGTACTTGTGAACTGTAACTGTACTTGTGAACTGTACTTGTGAACTATATCTGTACTTGTGAACTATATCTGTACTTGTGAACTGTAACTGTACTTGTGAACTATATCTGTACTTGTGAACTATATCTGTACTTGTGAACTGTAACTGTACTTGTGAACTATATCTGTACTTGTGAACTGTAACTGTACTTGTGAACTGTAACTGTACTTGTGAACTGTAACTGTCTTCTCTGGCTGTTATTCATTAATTATTCTTCACACCTGCTCAGATCGAACCAAGACAACAAACGAACGTCAGAAGGTCTGGAGGAGTGTGTGCCACATAGATCTGGACCCGAAGATGCCACCAACACCCGGCCCATATCTCATCTCCTTCTACTCCACCGTACAAAAAAGCAGCCACTCTCTCCATGAAAGCTATACTATATGTTCAGATATGATAAGGAATCTGGTTGACAGAGATGTATGAAAAGTGACTCTTACTGGATCTTCTTTATCATATCTTGATTCAAATGTGAATTCACTGTATGTTCAGAGCAATGCTACAGCTGAGCGAGTCAGTATAGCCACAGCTTTCAGTGCCATGACATACGCTACTTCCACTCTGCGTAATGCTTGTAGTTGAGTTGCAGTGCTATGTAGCAAAATGCAACAATACAATTCAATACAAAAATATAGCCTTTTTATTCCCATTCTAGGGTTTTCCCTTAAAAATATACCAAACTTTTGTGTACACAGACAAAACCTAACAGTTTATTTTCTCCTTCTTTATCTCTTTGTGTAGTGGTGGCTGGTGGGTCTGGGAAGTTTAAGTGGAACTGTGTTCCAGCAGAAGGCAAAACTGGCTGCCTTTGACTTCCTGCTGTTTGGATCGAAGATGGACTTGGATGTGAATTACAGTCCAATTGTGAGACTCCCGTCTACTCTGCTTTCTGCTCTGTATGTGAAGTTCCTTTTGTTAACACCCTACATGGTGAGGAGAGGACACCCAGGGTGCCATCTCATTTTGTCACTTCGTGGCATACTGCCTGCATGACTAATTTGTGAGACATCCCTTTAATCTACTCATACTTATCTCCCTCCCTCCATCCCCCTTTCTGTTTCTTTCAAAATTGCAATTATGGACAATGTTTTTCCATGTGTATCTAAAATAAAATAAGCAAGAAAAATCCAGGTTCAAAGAGCTATGAATTAATGAATTTGATTCATGACAAAAATAGATGGACACAATCCCTCTTCCCCTCCCCTACTCATATATACACACAGCCATAAGTGTCACGCTTCCCTTCCCTTCCCAGCCTTCCATATCCAATTGGATATTTATTATTGAGGTGAGAACCCCCCTCAAGTTAACATTTGGCACATTGTCCCCTATTGCCTTGATTTCTACATGACACTACCCCCAACATTCAAGTGGAAACCTCAATGCACCAGTGTAATTATGGCAAAACAAGTCCCATATGCACAACAATATAGATTGACGGGAAAGCGGACAAGGGGGAATAAGCCCCTGCCTTCACTACCTGCATTTATTCCTCCCTGCTCTCCTCCCTTTCCCTGGCCTCCCTGTGTATACAGTGAAGAGTAATGGCATGCTAATAAATGCAGAGCCCTTGAAGTATTTGAGCAGATGGCCTGAGGATGGGTGACACAAGGCTGATAGGTCAGTCAGGTTTCCACTGGAAAGTCTCGTCTGTCTGTCCACTGACTCAAATGCTTCCCTCTGACACTGGACCACAGACTACAGACTCTATTCTGTAGGTCATGGATACTGTATATCCTGCTACTGATACTGGGCTCGCTCTTTCTTTACATGCTCTTCATTGATGGTGTAAAAGGAATGGGATGTGGTGGAGTCGGCAGTGGTTATTGTAGGATGGTGTCGGGGTGGTGGTTGTTGTAGGATTTGTCATCGGCCCTTTTCTATTGAAAATATTTGTCATGGGCACTCTGAACCTCAGAAAGTTCTACAGCTGTGCCATTGAGAATTTCTTGACTGGCTGCATCACCGCTTGGTATGGCAACTGCTCGGCATCCGACCGCAAGGCGCTACAGAGTGTTGTGAATACAGCCCAGTACATCACTTGGGCCGAACTCCCTGCCATCCAGGACCTCTATACCATGCGGTGTCAGAGGAAGGCCCTAAAAACTGTCAAAGAGTCCAGCCACCGTTACTGCTTGACAAGCCGGACTGGAGCGCCAAGTCTGTGACCAAAAGGTACCTGAACAGCTTCCACTCCCAAGCCGTAAGACTGCTGAACAGTTAATCAAATGGCTACCTGGACAATTTACATTGACGCCCTTTATGATTTATTTATCTAAATTGTTTTGCCCTGACTCCATGCACACTCACTAGACTCTACCCACACACACACACACACACACACACCCTACCAACATGTGCATAATGTATTACCTCAATTATCTAGTACCCCTGCACATTGACTCGTTACTGGTGCTCCTTATATCCAGCCTCATTATTGTTTTTATTGTGTTACTATTTACTTTTTTATTTGGAAAATATTTGTCTTACTTTTTAACCCTGCACTGTTGGGAATGGGCTCGTAAGTATGCATTTCACTGTAAAGTCTACACCTGTTGTATTCGGCTCGTGTGACCATTGATTAGGATGGAGTCGGGGCTGTGGTTATCGTAGGCTGGAGTCGGGGCTGTGGTTATCGTAGGATGGAGTCGGGGCTGTGGTTATCGTAGGATGGAGTCGTGGTGGTGGTTATTGTAGGATGGAGTCGTGGTGGTGGTTATTGGGGGATGGAGTCGTGGTGGTGGTTATTGGGGGATGGAGTCGTGGTGGTGGTTATTGTAGGATGGAGTCGTGGTGGTGGTTATTGTAGGATGGAGTCGTGGTGGTGGTTATTGTAGGATGGAGTCGTGGTGGTGGTTATTGTAGGATGGAGTCGTGGTGGTGGTTATTGTAGGATGGAGTCGTGGTGGTGGTTATTGTAGGATGGAGTCGTGGTGGTGGTTATTGGGGGATGGAGTCGTGGTGGTGGTTATTGGGGGATGGAGTCAGGGTGGTGGTTATTGTAGGATGGAGTCAGGTGGTGTAGGATGGGGTGGGTGGTTATTGTAGGATGGAGTCGTGGTGGTGGTTATTGGGGGATGGAGTCGTGGTGGTGGTTATTGTAGGATGGAGTCGTGGTGGTGGTTATTGGGGGATGGAGTCGTGGTGGTGGTTATTGTAGGATGGAGTCGGGGCTGTGGTTATCGTAGGATGGAGTCGTGGTGGTGGTTATTGTAGGATGGAGTCGTGGTGGTGGTTATTGTAGGATGGAGTCGTGGTGGTGGTTATTGTAGGATGGAGTCGTGGTGGTGGTTATTGTAGGATGGAGTCGTGGTGGTGGTTATTGTAGGATGGAGTCGTGGTGGTGGTTATTGGGGGATGGAGTCGTGGTGGTGGTTATTGGGGGATGGAGTCAGGGTGGTGGTTATTGTAGGATGGAGTCAGGGTGGTGGTTATTGTAGGATGGAGTCGTGGTGGTGGTTATTGTAGGATGGAGTCGTGGTGGTGGTTATTGTGGGATGGAGTCGTGGTGGTGGTTATTGGAGGATGGAGTCAGGGTGGTGGTTATCGTAGGATGGAGTCGTGGTGGTGGTTATTGTAGGATGGAGTCGTGGTGGTGGTTATTGTAGGATGGAGTCGTGGTGGTGGTTATTGTAGGATGGAGTCTGGTGGTGGTTATTGTAGGATGGAGTCGTGGTGGTGGTTATTGTAGGATGGAGTCGGGGCTGTGGTTATTGGGGGATGGAGTCAGGGTGGTGGTTATTGTAGGATGGAGTCGTGGTGGTGGTTATTGTAGGATGGAGTCGTGGTGGTGGTTATTGTGGGATGGAGTCGTGGTGGTGGTTATTGTAGGATGGAGTCGTGGTGGTGGTTATTGTGGGATGGAGTCAGGGTGGTGGTTATTGTAGGATGGAGTCGTGGTGGTAGTTATTGTAGGATGGAGTCGTGGTGGTGGTTATTGTGGGATGGAGTCGTGGTGGTGGTTATTGTAGGATGGAGTCGTGGTGGTTATTGTAGGATGGAGTCGGGGCTGTGGTTATCGTAGGATGGAGTCGTGGTGGTGGTTATTGTAGGATGGAGTCGTGGTGGTGGTTATTGTGGGATGGAGTCGTGGTGGTGGTTATTGGAGGATGGAGTCGTGGTGGTTATTGTAGGATGGAGTCGTGGTGGTGTTTATTGTGGGATGGAGTCGTGGTGGTGGTTATTGTAGGATGGAGTCGTGGTGGTGTTTATTGTGGGATGGAGTCGTGGTGGTGGTTATTGTAGGATGGAGTCGTGGTGGTTATTGTAGGATGGAGTCGGGGCTGTGGTTATCGTAGGATGGAGTCGTGGTGGTGGTTATTGTAGGATGGAGTCGTGGTGGTGGTTATTGTAGGATGGAGTCGTGGTGGTGGTTATTGTGGGATGGAGTCGTGGTGGTGGTTATTGGAGGATGGAGTCGTGGTGGTTATTGTAGGATGGAGTCGTGGTGGTGGTTATTGTGGGATGGAGTCGTGGTGGTGGTTATTGTAGGATGGAGTCGTGGTGGTTATTGTAGGATGGAGTCGTGGTGGTTATTGTAGGATGGAGTCGTGGTGGTGGTTATTGTAGGATGGAGTCTGGTGGTGGTTATTGTAGGATGGAGTCGTGGTGGTGGTTATTGTAGGATGGAGTCGGGGCTGTGGTTATTGGGGGATGGAGTCAGGGTGGTGGTTATTGTAGGATGGAGTCGTGGTGGTGGTTATTGTAGGATGGAGTCGTGGTGGTGGTTATTGTGGGATGGAGTCGTGGTGGTGGTTATTGTAGGATGGAGTCGTGGTGGTGGTTATTGTGGGATGGAGTCAGGGTGGTGGTTATTGTAGGATGGAGTCGTGGTGGTGGTTATTGTAGGATGGAGTCGTGGTGGTGGTTATTGTGGGATGGAGTCGTGGTGGTGGTTATTGTAGGATGGAGTCGTGGTGGTTATTGTAGGATGGAGTCGTGGTGTGGTTATTGGAGGATGGAGTCGTGGTGGTGGTTATTGTAGGATGGAGTCGTGGTGGTGGTGGTTATTGTGGGATGGAGTCGTGGTGGTGGTTATTGGAGGATGGAGTCGTGGTGGTTATTGTAGGATGGAGTCGTGGTGGTGTTTATTGTAGGATGGAGTCGTGGTGGTGGTTATTGTAGGATGGAGTCGTGGTGGTGGTTATTGTAGGATGGAGTCGTGGTGGTGGTTATTGTAGGATGGAGTCGTGGTGGTTATTGTAGGATGGAGTCGGGTGGTGGTTATTGTAGGATGGAGTCGTGGTGGTGGTTGGTTATTGGGTAGGATGGAGTCGTGGTGGTGGTTATTGTAGGATGGAGTCGTGGTGGTGGTTATTGGAGGATGGAGTCGTGGTGGTGGTTATTGTAGGATGGAGTCGTGGTGGTGGTTATTGTAGGATGGAGTCGTGGTGGTGGTTATTGTAGGATGGAGTCGTGGTGGTGGTTATTGTAGGATGGAGTCGTGGTGGTGGTTATTGTAGGATGGAGTCGTGGTGGTTATTGTAGGTGGTGGTTATTGTAGGATGGAGTCGTGGTGGTGGTTATTGTAGGATGGAGTCGTGGTGGGGTTATTGTGGGATGGAGTCGTGGTGGTGGTGGTTATTGTAGGATGGAGTCGTGGTGGTGGTTATTGTAGGATGGAGTCGTGGTGGTGGTTATTGTAGGATGGAGTCGTGGTGGTGGTTATTGGAGGATGGAGTCGGGTGGGTTATTGTAGGATGGAGTCAGAGTGGTGGTTATTGTAGGATGGAGTCGTGGTGGTGGTTATTGGAGGATGGAGTCGTGGTGGTGGTTATTGGAGGATGGAGTCAGGGTGGTGGTTATCGTAGGATGGAGTCGTGGTGGTGGTTATTGTAGGATGGAGTCGTGGTGGTGGTGGTTAGGATTGGTGGTGGTTATTGTAGGATGGAGTCTGGTGGTGGTTATTGTAGGATGGAGTCGTGGTGGTGGTTATTGTAGGATGGAGTCGGGGCTGTGATTATTGGGGATGGAGTCAGGGTGGTGGTTATTGTAGGATGGAGTCGTGGTGGTGGTTATTGTAGGATGGAGTCGTGGTGGTGGTTATTGTGGGATGGAGTCGTGGTGGTGGTTATTGTAGGATGGAGTCGTGGTGGTGGTTATTGTGGGATGGAGTCGTGGTGGTTATTGTAGGATGGAGTCGGGGCTGTGGTTATCGTAGGATGGAGTCGTGGTGGTGGTTATTGTAGGATGAGTCGTGGTGGTGGTTATTGTAGGATGGAGTCGTGGTGGTGGTTATTGTGGGATGGAGTCGGGGCTGTGGTTATCGTAGGATAGAGTCAGAGTGGTGGTTATTGTGGGATTTTTTATTTTATTTTTTATTTTACCTTTATTTTACTAGGCAAGTCAGTTAAGAACAAATTCTTATTTTCAATGACGGCCTAGGAACAGTGGGTTAACTGCCTGTTCAGGGGCAGAACGACAGATTTGTACCTTGTCAGCTCGGGGATTTGAACTTGCAACCTTTCGGTTACTAGTCCAACGCTCTAACCACTAGGCTACCCTGCCGCCCCGATGGGTGGAGGATGGAGTCTGGTGGTAGTTATTGGAGGATGGAGTCTGGTGGTAGTTATTGGAGGATGGAGTCTGGTGGTGGTTATTGGAGGATTAGGATAGAGTCGGGGCTGTGGTTATTGTAGGATGGTGTCTGGTGGTGATTATTGAAGGAGGGAGTCTAGTGGTGGTTATTGGAGGATGGAGTCTGGTGGTGGTTATTGGAGGATTAGGATAGAGTCGGGGCTGTGGTTATTGTAGGATGGTGTCTGGTGGTGATTATTGGAGGATATTGTCTGGTGGTGATTATTGGAGGATGGAGTCTGGTGGTGGTTATTGGAGGATGGAGTCTGGTGGTGGTTATTGGAGGATGGAGTCTGGTGGTGGTTATTGGAGGATGGAGTCTGGTGGTGGTTATTGGAGGATGGAGTCTGGTGGTGGTTATTGGAGGATGGAGTCTGGTGGTGGTTATTGGAGGATGGAGTCGGGGCTGTGGTTATCGGAGGATGGAGTCGGGGCTGTGGTTATCGGAGGATGGAGTCGGGGCTGTGGTTATCATAGGATGGAGTCTGGTGGTGGTTATCGTAGGATGGAGTCTGGTGGTGGTTATCGGAGGATGGAGTCTGGTGGTGGTTATCATAGGATGGAGTCGGGCTGTGGTTATCATAGGATGGAGTCGGGGCTGTGGTTATCATAGGATGGAGTCTGGTGGTGGTTATTGGAGGATGGAGTCTGGTGGTGGTTATTGGAGGATGGAGTCTGGTGGTGGTTATTGGAGGATGGAGTCTGGTGGTGGTTATTGGAGGATGGAGTCTGGTGGTGGTTATTGGAGGATGGAGTCTGGTGGTGGTTATTGGAGTCTGGTGGTGGTTATCGGAGGATGGAGTCTGGTGGTGGTTATCATAGGATGGAGTCTGGTGGTGGTTATCATAGGATGGAGTCTGGTGGTGGTTATCATAGGATGGAGTCTGGTGGTGGTTATTGGAGGATGGAGTCGGGGCTGTGGTTATCATAGGATGGAGTCTGGTGGTGGTTATTGGAGGATGGAGTCTGGTGGTGGTTATTGGAGGATGGAGTCTGGTGGTGGTTATTGGAGGATGGAGTCTGGTGGTGGTTATTGGAGGATGGAGTCTGGTGGTGGTTATTGGAAGATGGAGTCTGGTGGTGGTTATTGGAGGATGGAGTCGGGGCTGTGGTTATCGGAGGATGGAGTCGGGGCTGTGGTTATCGGAGGATGGAGTCGGGGCTGTGGTTATCATAGGATGGAGTCTGGTGGTGGTTATCGTAGGATGGAGTCTGGTGGTGGTTATTGGAGGATGGAGTCTGGTGGTGGTTATTGGAGGATGGAGTCTGGTGGTGGTTATTGGAGGATGGAGTCTGGTGGTGGTTATTGGAGGATAGAGTCTGGTGGTGGTTATCATAGGATGGAGTCTGGTGGTGGTTATCATAGGATGGAGTCTGGTGGTGGTTATCATAGGATGGAGTCTGGTGGTGGTTATTGGAGGATGGAGTCTGGTGGTGGTTATTGGAGGATGGAGGCTGGTGGTGGTTATTGGAGGATGGAGTCTGGTGGTGGTTATTGGAGGATGGAGTCTGGTGGTGGTTATGGAGGATGGAGTCTGGTGGTGGTTATTGGAGGATGGAGTCTGGTGGTGGTTATTGGAGGATGGAGTCTGGTGGTGGTTATTGGAGGATGGAGTCTGGTGGTGGTTATTGGAGGATGGAGTCTGGTGGTGGTTATTGGAGGATGGAGTCTGGTGGTGGTTATTGGAGGATGGAGTCTGGTGGTGGTTATTGGAGGATGGAGTCTGGTGGTGGTTATTGGAGGATGGAGTCTGGTGGTGGTTATTGGAGGATGGAGTCTGGTGGTGGTTATTGGAGGATGGAGTCTGGTGGTGGTTATTGGAGGATGGAGTCTGGTGGTGGTTATTGGAGGATGGCGGTTATTAATATTATAAAAATGTTATATCAGTGTCTCATTTACAAATGTTCCATGAGGACAAAATATACATCAATAGAAAATGTATAATAATCCAAGACAGCTAAATATATAACATCAGGTTATTACAAGTTGTAATAATCAATTCAAACAATATCACACTTCAGTAATCTAATTTAACAGAGTTTTAAACTGCCCTATTGGAACCAGAGAATCCAGGTGTAATTTGTTTTGTAAGGTATTTCATAACTCTGTTGCTCCCCAGCAATACGGAGCGAGCCAAGGTTAGGAGGGAGAAAGACAGAGTCTCTCCTCATCTGTTGATGCATGCCACCACTGACATAGTCGGTTCTGACAGGCACATACCGGTTTGTCGGGGAAGCAGCGGAGCGCCAGATATTCTGAATAATTGATATGCAGTGCGCTCCGCACCAGTGTCCATACCCCCCAATTCGAATTGCCTTCGTACAACGCACCCAAAACTGCATCTGTCATGATCACCTTGCAGGGTACAACTCAGACCATGGGAGCCTCCTGACAATAGCAGAGGGTCTTACCACTGACAGGGACCCCTTGAAGCGACTAGCTTAGGCTGTGAGATGTGTCCAGGTGAGTGTCTAGGACTCAGCGTTAGAAGGGCCGTATCACCAAAAGCCCCACGGGAACGACTTCCATCACAGAAGCCATCCTGGGTATAGGCACTAGCGAAGATTTACTGTGTGACCCAGACAACATTTGGCTAAGCAGAGCCGGAACCCATGGGGATAGAAAAGCGTGATACACAAGTGAGTCTAGCTCAAGACCCATAAACAGAATACGCTGAGATGTAGTCAGCAGCTCTTTTTCTGGTTTCTTATGAAGCTTATAGACTGAAGCAAAGTCCCATCCCTTTTTGTAACCAGGAATACCAGCCGTACCAGCAGTCCCGGATCTTCGACATAGGAACCACTCAGATTGCCTGCTTCTGGAGACGGGAGGATATTTCCTCCCTCAAAACAGGCACTGAGGCCTCGGGAATAGTCGACGTGATGACGCTGCAGAAGCTTGGGGGACGCACAACAAATTGTAGCCGGTAGCCTGACGTCACTGTTCACATGATCCAGTGCGACACTGCGCATGCGAGCCATTGGTAGGAGCAGACAGCGAGACTCCCGTGAAGTGCCATCTAAAGAGGTTTTTAGTACCGGTGAACACTGCTTAAAAAAACAGAGTTTATGTGCCAAGGTTTGCTTTAAAGCCTGGCTCACTTTGGAAACATGGGCTCCCGCGATCAGTGATTGTTGACCAGTGATTGGCCATGCCACATGAGGGTACTGTTGTCACAAAAGCCTCACTTGGTAGATTCTGATAACCGGCTGGCACCCAGCGCTGGACCGCACACATAAAAAATAGAAGAACAAATTCGGAATTGAATCTAAGTCAAAAATATCTCTGTACCCCACCCATACATTTATCTGTAAGATCCATCAGTCGAGCAGTGAATTTCAAACACAGATTCAACCACGAATACCCATCTACCTATTGGTAGACAGTCTTGTTTTCCAATTGTTTGTTTTAGTAGCATGAATCATTCCTGTTCAGGTAAAGAGGTAAAGAGCGGAGTAATTGTCAGATGTAGAATCAGTCAGTCCAGCCTTATTCAAAGCTACATTTCTTTCCTGTAATTTCTCAGACAATTCATGCGTGAACCAAGGATTAGATTAGTATTTTATTCTGATTCTTATTTTGTACGGTGCATGTTTATCTACAACAGAGTTAAACAGGCAAATGCAACGAAATAAGGGCCTGATCTGAGTTAGTGATAGTTGACATAACCCACCAGTCACTCAACCCCAGCTCAGACAAAGCATTTTGTTCATAAAAATTCCTAAAATCTTTTTTTTGTAATAATGCTTGAGCAAGATTTAGGTAGTTTATCATCTCTTATGCAGGCATGGTCACTGAACTCATTAGCATATATCCCATTGGCTGTAAACTTATGAGGGGCATTTGTTAAAATAATATCTAAGAGAGCAGATTTTTCAGGGTATTTAAAGTTGAGGCGAGTTGGTTGAGTTATCCGCTGAGTTAGATTTAGTTCTGTACAAATATCTTTCAGCCTATCAGATACTGTCATCAACCAATCCAGACTAACATCCCCCACAGTTAATAATCCTGCTCGTCTGCACACACTACAAGACCATGGTACTTGCCTAAGGAGCAGCAAGACAAACTGCCCCTCTCTACCTTTAGACTATGCTCAAACCCTACATTCCTCCCTATCACTCAACTCAGCCACCTCTGGTCTTTTGGCCATCCCACCCTTACGGGAGGGCAACTCCCACTCAGCCCAGTCCAAGCTCTTCTACGGCCTGGCACCCCAATGGTGGAACCAGATTCCCCCTGAAGCTAGGACAATAGAGTCCCTGCCCATCTTCTGAAAACATATTATTGTAGGATGGAGTCAGGCGATGGTTATTGAAAGATAGAGTCAAGGTGATGGTTATTGTAGGATGGAGTCTGGCGGTGGTCATAGGAGGATGGAGTCAGGGCCATGGTTATTGTAGGATGGAGTCAGGCAGTGGTTAATGGAGGATGGAATCAGGGTGATGATTATTGTAGAATGGAGTCAAGCACACACACACACACACACACACACACACACACACACAAAACCCAGGGAGGGAGCCATGAATGGTGGTGGTGGGGAAACAAGCGCACATGCCAATTTTTTTTAAGCTTTAACTGATTGCCTGAAAGGCAGCCAACCCACACTGGACTGAGCCCCCCCTGAAGCTTTTTCAGCCCACACAATAAGAGACCAATTTGGTATTGCAATGAATGGTGTTAAATTTGTGATAAATGGCTAATATGTTGCTTTTTTGGACCAACATTATTTCTGGTTTTGATGTGATGTGTCTGAAGATGCTCAAGGATATTGTGTGGGTGGGTACTGCTGGAGACAGAATCAAAATACATATCTGAACATGACAAGACATGGCTAATGTCACTCCACATAATGAAATGTACTATTTAATGAAGCTGCCAGTTGAGGACTTGTGGGGTGACTGTTTCTCCAACTAGACACTAATGTACTTGTCCTCTTGCTCAGTTGTGCACCGGGGGCTCCCACTCCTCTTCTATTCTGGTTAGGGCCAGTTTGCGCTGTTCTGTGAAGGGAGTCATACACAGCGTTGTACCAGATCTTCAGTTTCTTGGCAATTTCTTGCATGGGATAGCCTTCATTTCTCAGGACATGAATAGACTGATGAGTTTTGAAGAAAGTTCTTTGTTTCTGGCCATTTTGAGCCTGTAATCGAACCCACAAATGCTGATGCTCCGGATACTCAAGTACTCTAAAGATGAACAGTTAATATTGCTTCTTTAATCCCACAATAGTTTTCAGCTGTGCTAACATAATTGCAAAAGTATTTTCTAATAATCAATTAGCCTTTTAAAATTATTAACTTGAATTAGCTAACACAACTTGCCATTGGAACACAGGAGTGATGGTTGCTGATAATGGGCCTCTGCACGACTATGTAGATATTCCATAAAAATAATCTGCCATTTCCAGCTACAATAGTCATTTACAACATTAACAATGTCTGCACTCTATTTCTGATCAATTTGAAATTATTTTAATGGACAAAAAATGTGCTTTTCTTTCAAAAACAAGGAAATGTCTAAGTGACCTCAAACTTTTGAACGGTAGTGTATATTTATTAATCACAAAAAAACATATAGGCCTGCTGTATGTTTTATATATACAGTACCAGTCAAAAGTTACCTTACCTACTCATTCAAGGGTTTTTCTTTATTTTTACTATTTTCTATCTACCACTGCTCAAAAAAATAAAGGGAACACTTAACACAACACAATGTAACTCCAAGTCAATCACACTTCTGTGAAATCAAACTGTCCACTTAGGAAGCAACACTGATTGACAATAAATGTCACATGCTGTTGTGCAAATGGAATAGACAACAGGTGGAAATTATAGGCAATTAGCAAGACACCCCCAATAAAGGCGTGGTTCTGCAGGTGGTGACCACAGACCACTTCTCAGTTCCTATGCTTCCTGGCTGATGTTTTGGTCACTTTTGAATGCTGGAGGTGCTTTCACTCTAGTGGCAGCATGAGACGGAGTCTACAACCCACACAAGTGGCTCAGGTAGTGCAGCTCATCCAGGATGGCACATCAATGCGAGCTGTGGCAAGAAGGTTTGCTGTGTCTGTCAGCGTAGTGTCCAGAGCATGGAGGCGCTACCAGGAGACAGGCTAGTACATCAGGAGATGTGGAGGAGGCCGTAGGAGGGCAACAACCCAGCAGCAGGACCGCTACCTCCACCTTTGTGCAAGGAGGAGCAGGAGGAGCACCGGCAAAATGACCTCCAGCAGGCCACAAATGTGCATTTGTCTGCTCAAACGGTCAGAAACAGACTCCATGAGGGTGGTATGAGGGCTCGACGTCCACAGGTGGGGGTTGTGCTTACAGCCCTACACCGTGCAGGACGTTTGGCATTTGACAGAGAACACCAAGATTGGCAAATTCGCCACTGGCGCCCTATGCTCTTCACAGATGAAAGCAGGTTCACACGGAGCACATGTGACAGACGTGACAGAGTCTAGAGACGCTGTGGAGAACGTTCTGCTGCCTGCAACATCCTCTAGCATGACCGGTTTGGCGGTGGGTCAGTCATGGTGTGGGGTGGCATTTCTTTGGGGGGCCGCACAGCCCTCCATGTGCTCACCAGAGGTAGCCTGACTGCCATTAGGTACCGAGATGAGATCCTCAGACCCCTTGTGAGACCATATGCTGGTGTGGTTGGCCCTGGGTTCCTCCTAATGCAAGACAATGCTAGACCTCATGTGGCTGGAGTGTGTCAGCAGTTCCTGCAAGAGGAAGGCATTGATGCTATGGCCTGGCCCGCCCGTTCCCAAGACCTGAATCCAATTGAGCACATCTGGGACATCATGTCTCGCTCATGCTTTAGTCCAGGTCTGGGAGGTGATCCCTCAGGAGACCATCCGCCACCTCATCAGGTGCATGCCCAGGCGTTGTAGGGAGGTCATACAGGCACGTGGAGGCCACACACACTACTGAGCCTCATTTTGACTTGTTTTAAGAACATTACATCAAAGTTGGATCAGCCTGTAGTGTGGTTTTCCACTTTAATTTTGAGTGTGGCTCCAAATCCAGACCTCCATGGGTTGATACATTTGATTTCCATTGATCATTTTTGTGTCATTTTGTTTTCAGCACATTCAACTATGTAAAGAAAAAAGTATTTAATAAGAATATTTCATTCATTCAGATCTAGGATGTGTTATTTTAGTGTTCCCTTTATTTTTTTGAGCAGTGTACAATGTAGAAAATAGTCCAAATAAAGATAACCCCTGGAATGAGTACTGTAGGTATGTCCAAACTTTTAAACTGTACTATATGTGGCGCAAGCATTCACCAGCTAATACTATAAGCACGAGAGGCAGAGGCTCTCACTCTCTGAGATCCAGTTCTCAAAATGTATCTCTAAAACCCCACACATACTCAATGGATTTCTGACTGCTTGCTGTTCTGTGAATGTTACACAGAGTGCATTTTACTCGTATCACATTGATTCTTCAGACAGCAATTGCTCTAAAATTGCTTTCTGTGAGCCATGCTGCTGGTGACCATGTTCTGGACAGCTTTTTTCACAGCCGGGAAGCTGAGGACAGGAGCCATGGAGATGAGTCCCAGCATGCCATGTTTTCACTCCTCAGCTCCAACTGGCCTCTCATTCTCAGAAAACACCAGAGCTTCTATACAGCATGCAGGCTGGGCCCAGACAGACAGAAGACCTGGCTAGTTTTAACATCCCTGGATATACACAGTTATTATGTTCCAATACTGCTCAACAGCCTGTACCGTATCATATTTCATGTTGCTCTGTCTCTGCAGGTGGACATTCACAACGTGCGTATTAACAAGGCTGGAATGACCTGCCGTGAGTAACAAGCTTTCAGTATATACTGACTTCCACCAGTATGTTCTCTCATTTCACCTCCACCAGGGGAGATGGGAAAGCATGGGATGGGGATGGAGGAGAGTGACCAAAGGCAGCTCTCTGTGGTGTGTGTGTTTTGTGAGGTAATTGCATGTGCTTGTGAGCTGTTTGCCAGTAATTAGTGTTATGTCTCATGGGTTTCATAACCAGGTCTTTATAACAATTCAATAATCATGAGACAGGAGACAAGAATTCAGTTCAACCCTTTATCTGGAACATGATCATCTCAAACATGCATTACCCAAGATGCTCTGCGTATACAAGTACGGTAAGTATTTGAAATGGTACCACCCTAATAAATAACAACTCCTCTCTTTCTACATGAACTGCCGGGAGAGTCTGTCTATAAGTCCCAGCGTATAGGTGCCCGCCTATCTCTCATAGGGTAATGACGGTCAACCTGACTCTCAACAACAATGTCTGTGAGTAGCCTGTGTCACAGTCTCGTCATGTACTTGTGAGGCTGTGGTTGAGTTAGTGTCCTGAGAAGGTGAACCCCTAGGTCACATATATCAAACTCATTCCATGGAGTGCCGAGTGTCTGTAGGTTTTCGCTCCTCCCTTGTACTTGATAGATTAATTAAGGTCCCTAATTAGTAAGGAACTTCCCTCACCTGGTTGTCTAGGTCTTAATTGAAAGGAAAAAAACAAAAATCATCAGACACTAGGTCCTCCATGGAATGAGTTCTACACCCCTACCATAGGTGATGATGGCTGAGTCAGGGTGTCACCCAGTAACAGTTCTGGACCACTCACAACTGGTGGTTCTGTCAGTGTGGCTTTAGTCAACAGTAATTGATTTGTGTGCCTTTTTCAGATGATGTCCTCTGCAGTCTGAACAGTGTAGGACACAGGACCATTCTGAGCAATGACTTTAGCAGGAATCCACTTTGGTCCATTGAAGTAGTTCCTAGCTAAGGCAGTTTCTCCAGGATTGAAACTCTGTACTTTGCTCTCAGTTCATGATGTTTGACTTGACTATCCTGTTGACGTCTCCTTTGTGCTTGGCTGTTTGAGTAATTCGAAGCTTGTACGTAGTAGCACTCTGTTCATGAGTAGCAGTGCAGACAAACCCTTGGTGGTTGCATGCTGTGTGTTCCTGTAGGATATCAGGAAGCTGTTCAAGCGTTAGTGCAATGTCCGAACCGACTAAACACTTCTCCAAGCTTCTCAATGGTCTTCTCTGTAGTAGTAGACCTCATGATGGCAACTCTGGCCAGTTGCTATGAGCATCCAAGACCACGAGAAACATTCTGTCTTCGAATGGACCTGCGAACTTGACGTATATGCATGTATCGCCTCCTCCGGCCAATCCCATGGATGAATCCAAACCACCACAAGTAGCTTCGTGCAATTTCTTTCATGTGAACCATTCCACAATGACCTGAGTGTAGCTGCTGCAAAATTGGTTCCTCAACAAAGACGGAATTATAACTCTCCTCTCCCAAAGCAGACAACTGGGCTGTACTCTGTACTGACAGTTCAGTTCTCGTGAAAATGTAAAGTTTCCGATCCAGAGCATCTCCTGTGGCTTTACCTTTGATGATAACGTCCATCACTTCAGATAACACCGTGTCATTTCTGGATTTTCTCTGAACTTGTGTTGAAGTGACTGGTGCGTTTTCTACTTGTCTGAAGTAGAAGATGTCAACTTGGCATGATTCCGGCTTGATCACAGGTAGTGGTAACCTGGAAAGTCCATCTGCACTGCAGTACAGTTCTGACGTTCAGTATTTGGTGGCGTAGGTGTGTGCTGACCACAACAAAGCCCACCTTTGCATTCTACTTGCAGCAAGTGACGGAACCTCAGTATTCTCATCAGCGGACAATGATCTGTAAGAAGGGTGAACTTCCTCCCATGCAGATACTGGGGGATCTTACGTACTCCAAAAACAATGTCTAGGGCTTCTCTTTCTACCTGTGCATATTTACTTTCTGCTTTGTTCAAAGTCCCCAAAGTCCACGATGCAAAAGCGTTCAGCTTCTCTACACTGAAAGGCATGATATGGAACACAACTGCTCCCACACATTATGGAATAGCATCAGAAACCAGTTGTATGGGAAAGGACGGGTCAAAGTGTGTCAATGGCTCAGATTTCAGGCGTGCTCTCTTGGTTTTCACAAAATACTTCACAGCATTGTTCTGTCTACTTCCATGTTTTGTCTTGACAAAAGAAAACTGATGCAGCGGGTTCAGCTTCATTGCTAAGCTCAGGAAAAAGTGTCCATAGTAATTCAGCAACACTAGGAAAGAACGTAGTTGGATCACGTTCTGAGGAGCTGGGGTGTCGAAGATAGCCTTGACCTTGGACGGAGCCCTGTGAAGGCACGTAGCGTCGATGACGTGTCCGAGGTATTCAGCCAATGATTGTAAAAATCCACATTTGTCCCCATGAACTCACAGTCCATAATCCTTCAATCACGGCAAGGTCGCATCCAAAATCTGGTCCTCTTCGTCATTTCCAGTAACAAGGATATCATCCAGGTAGCATTAGCTCGGCAATCCATATTTTTACACCAGCATGTGGAGGCCTAATGTCCTGCTTTGCCACAGTGGAAGCTTTTGCCTTGATTGCCCTGTCTCTCATTTTCAGTTGCAACTCTGTCCACTTTTCCCGATGAACTCGACTGCTGAGCCTCTTTAGCAGCTAGTTCCATGGACCGGCTGACTTCAATGGCCTTTGCCAAGGTCAGATTACTTTCAGTCAAGTCTCTTCACACTGGACAAAAACTGGTTGAATCAACGTTGTTTCCATATCATTTCAACCCAATAAGTCAATGTGATGACGTTTAATCAACTAACTTTTAAACTTCAATCCAATGAAATTGTATTTTTTTAATTTCATGTTGAAGTCACGCTAGTTGACAACTCAACCAAATGTAAATCAAAACTAGACGTTGAATTGATGTCTGTGGCCAGTGGGTTATCTGTAGCTTCACACCTTCCTGTCACATTCTGACCTTAGTTCCTTTGTTTTGTCTTTTGTTTTAGTATGGTCAGGGCGTGAGTTGGGTGGGTTGTCTATGTTAGTTTGTCTATGATTTTCTATTTCTGTGTTTGGCCTGGTATGGTTCTCAATCAGAGGCAGCTGTCAATCGTCCCTGATTGAGAACCATATTTAGGTAGCCTGTTTTCCATTGTATTTTGTGGGTGGTTGTTTCCTGTTTAGTGTTTTTGTTTCACCTTTCAGGACTGTTGTTTTGTCTAATGTTGCATATTTCATTAAATAATATGAACACTTACCACGCTGCACCTTGGTCCTCCTCTCCTTCCCCAGACGACAAGCGTTACACTTCCATTGTCCTTGAATAAAGCCTGTGTCTCTATGTACAGTACGCTGACGACTCAACAGTAGAAATGTCGGCTAAGACAGTAAAATAAATAACTGACACCCTTAACATAGAGCTCCAGCCAACTGTTAACAAAAGGCTGGTGCTAAATATCTCATTTCTTCTGTGAAACCTAAACCTTTCAGCAATAATTAGTGGTTTTGCTGAAAAGTGTCTAGAAGTATTTTCACAATATCCCCATATGTCTTATTACCTGTTCTGTCTGGTTGTAACAGGCTGCGTAGTAAATTAAATGTCTTTGGCCTCATTACACTAAAAGATTTAGGGACAATTTTGTCCTCATCAATGACATTTGCAAGAACAAAACATTCCATCCATGAGCACCATTCTCATCAAACTGTCCAATGTTTCCAACAACGCCATATTTTTATTTTACTAGGCAAGTCAGTTAAGAACAAATTCATATTTTCAATGACAGCCAAGGAACAGTGGGTTAACGGCAGAACAACATATTTTTTCATTGTCAGCTCGGGGAGTTGATCTTGCAATCTTTTGGTTACTAGTCCAATGCTCTAACTACTAGACTCTCTGCTACCCCATATCTGTGTGAAGTACGGGTGATGAGAGTGCTGCAGCACCCCCTGATAAATCGAAGTAAAAAACATAAACTCATTTATTATAAACTGCGTTTATTTTCAGCAACTTAACATGTGTAAATATTTGTGTGAACATAACAAGATTCAACAACTGAGAAATAAACTGAACAAGTTCCACAGATATGTGACTAACAGAAATGGAATAATGTGTCCCTGAACAAAGGGGGGTTTCAAAATCAAAAGTAATATTCAGTATCTAGTGTGGCCACCAGCTGCATTAAGTACTGCAGTGCATCTCCTCCTCTTGGACTGCACCAGATTTGCCAGTTCTTGCTGTGAAATGTTACCCCACCCTTCCACCAAGGCACCTGCAAGTTCCCAGACATTTCTGGGGGGAATGGCCCTAGCCCTCACCCTCCGATCCAACAGGTCCCAGACGTGCTCATTGAGATTGAGAACCGGGCTCTTCGCTGGCCATGGCAGAACAATGACATTCCTGTCTTGCAGGAAATCACGCACAGAACAAGCAGTATGGCTGGTAGCATTGTCATGCTGGAGGGTCATGTCAGGACAAGCCTGCAGGAAGGGTACCACATGAAGAGGATGATGTCTTTCCTGTAACGCACAGCGTTGAGATTGCCTGCAATGACAACAAGCTCAGTCCGATGATGCTGTGACACACCGCCCCAGACCATAACAGACCCTTCACCTCCAAATCGATCCCGCTCCAGAGTACAGGCCTCGGTGTAACGCTCATTCCATCAACGATAAACACGAATCCGACCATCACCCCTGGTGAGACAAAACCGCGACTCGTCAGTGAAGAGCACTTTTTGCCAGTTCTGTCTGGTCCAGCAAAGGTGGGTTTGTGCCCATAGGTGACGTTGTTGCCCGTGAAACAGTGGGGCAAAAAAGTATTTAGTCAGCCACCAATTGTGCAAGTTCTCCCACTTAAAAAGATGAGAGAGGCCTGTAATTTTCATCATAGGTACACTTCAACTATGACAGACAAAATGAGGAAAAGAAATCAGGAAAATCACATTGTAGGATTTGTAATGAATTTATTTGCAAATTATGGTGGAAAATAAGTATTTGGTCACCTACAAACAAGCAGGATTTCTGTCTCTCACAGACCTGTAACTTCTTCTTTAAGAGACTCCTCTGTCCTCCACTCGTTACCTGTATTAATGGCACCTGTTTGAACTTGTTATCAGTATAAAAGACACCTGTCCACAACCTCAAACAGTCACACTCCATACTCCACTATGGCCAAGACCAAAGAGCTGTCAAAGGACACCAGAAACAAAATTGTAGACCTGCACCAGGCTGGGAAGACTGAATCTGCAATAGGTAAGCAGCTTGGTTTGAAGAAACCAACTGTGGGAGCAATTATTAGGAAATGGAAGACATACAAGACCACTGATAATCTCCCTCGGTCTGGGGCTCAACGCAAGATCTCACCCCGTGGGGTCAAAATGATCACAAGAACGGTGAGCAAAAATCCCAGAACCACACGGGGGGACCTAGTGAATGACCTGCAGAGAGCTGGGACCAAATTAACAAAGCCTACCATCAGTAACACACTACGCCGCCAGGGACTCAAATCCTGCAGTGCCAGACGTGTCCCCCTGCTTAAGCCAGTACATGTCCAGGCCCGTCTGAAGTTTGCTAGAGAGCATTTGGATGATCCAAAAGAAGATTGGGAGAATCGCATATGGTCAGATGAAACCAAAATAGAACTTCTTGGTAAAAATTCAGCTCATCGTGTTTGGAGGACAAAGAATGCTGAGTTGCATCCAAAGAACACCATACCTACTGTGAAGCATGGGGGTGGGAACATCATGCTTTGGGGCTGTTTTTCTGCAAAGGGACCAGGACGACTGATCCGTGTAAAGGAAAGAATGAATGGGGCCATGTATCGTGAGATTTTGAGTGAAAACCTCCTTCCATCAGCAAGGGCATTGAAGATGAAACGTGGCTGGGTCTTTCAGCATGACAATGATCCCAAACACACCGCCCGGGCAACGAAGGAGTGGATTCGTAAGAAGCATTTCAAGGTCCTGGAGTGGCCTAGACAGTCTCCAGATCTCAACCCCATAGAAAATCTTTGGAGGGAGTTGAAAGTCCTTGTTGCCCATAAACAGCCCCAAAACATCACTGCTCTAGAGGACATCTGCATGGAGGAATGGCCAAAATACCAGAAACAGTGTGTGAAAACATTGTGAAGACTTACAGAAAACGTTTGACCTCTGTCATTGCCAACAAGGGTATATAACAAAGTATTGAGATAAACTTTTGTTATTGACCAAATACTTATTTTCCACCAAATAAATTAATTAAAAATCATACAATGTGATTTTCTGGATTTTCTTTCTAATTTTGTCTGTTATAGTTGAAGTGTACCTATGATGAAAATTACAAGCCTCTCTCATCTTTTTAAGTGGGAGAACTTGCACAATTGGTGGCTGACCAAATACTTTTTTGCCCCACTGTATCTGGTGAGGACGTGCCTTACAACAGGGCTACAAGCCCTCTGTCCAGCCTCTTTCAGCCTATTGCGAACAATCTGATGGAGGGATTGTGTGTTCCCGGTGTAACTCAGGCAGTTGTTGTTGCCATCCTGTACATGTCTCGCAGGTGTGGTCTTCGGATGTACCGGTCCTGTGCAGGTGTTGTTACACATGATCTGCCACTGTGAGGACGATCAGCTGTCCGTCCTGTCTCCCTGTAGTGCTGTCTTAGGCATCTCACAGTACGGACATTGCAATTTATTGCCCTGTCAGTCCTCATGCCTCCTTGCAGCATACCTAAGGCACGTTCACGCAGATGAGCAGGGACCCTGGGCATCTTTCTTTTGGTGTTTTTCAGAGTCAGTAGAAAGGCCTCTAAAGTTTCTTCAAGTGCAGTTGCAATAACAAACAAGCGCTATGATGACACTGGCTCTCATGAGGACTACCTCAGGAATGGAAGAACCAGAGGATACATTCATTAGAGGTAACTGCACCTCAGATTACAGCCCAAATGAATGCTTCACAGAGTTCAAGTAACAGACACATCTCAACATCAACTGTTAAGGGGCGTGAATCAGACCTTCATGGTCAAATTTCAGCAAAGAAATCACTACTAAAGGACACCAATAAGAAGAAGAGACTTGTTTGGGCCAAGAAACACAAGCAGTGGTGCGATGAGTCCAAATGTGCATTTTTTGGGTCCGAACGCCATGTCTTTGTGAGACGCAGAGTAGGTGAACAGATGATCTCCGCATGTGTGGTTGGAGCATGGAGGAGGGGATGTGATGGTGTGGAGGTGCTTTGCTGGTGACACTGTCAGTGATTTTGTGACGTGGTGAGGTTGGACCCAGGTGCAGAGAAGAGACCAGACGAGGAATCAGTGGTTAAGGAAAAATATATTACTGTACTGAGAAACGGTAGCCACAGGATCACAGTATACAACAAACCGTAAGTCTCGAAAACTCACTCAGGAAACGACCGCACATGGTAAACAATTCAAGCTTCTGCAAAGGACAACAGAAAACACACCTCTTTTAACAGGGAAATCATAATGAGTAAATAGGACACACCTGAGTGTCGTTAATGTCTCTAGGGCGGTCTCTGCCACCCTCTGGTGATAGGTGGAACCATGACAGACTTATTTAGAATTCAAGGCACACTTAACAAGCATGGTTATGACAGAATTCTGCAGCAATACGCCATCTGGTTTGCGCTTAATGGGACTATCATTTGTTTTTAAACATGACAATGACCCAACACACCTTCATGCTGTGTAAGGGCTATTTGAACAAGAAGGAGAGGGATGGTGCTGCATCAGAAGACCTGGCCTCCACAATCACCTGACCTCAAAACAATTGAGATGCTTTGGGATGAGTTGGACCGCAGAGTGAAGGAGAAGCAGCCAACAAGTGCTAAGCATATGTGGGAACTCCTTCAAGACTGTTGGAAAAGCATTCCTCATGAAGCTGGTTGAGAGAATGCCAAGAGTGTGCAAAGCTGTCATCAAGGCAAAGGGTGGCTACTTGGTAGAATTTATTTGTTGATTTGTTTAGCACTTTTTTGGTTACTACATGATTCCGTATGTGTTATTTCATAGTTTTGATGTCTTCACTATTGTTCTGCAATGTTGAAAATAGCAAAAATAAAGAAAATCCCTTGAATGAGTAGGTGTAGGTGTGTCCAAACACACGTGTGCTGCAGATAAACATATGCATGGTGCACACACACACACACACACACACGCACACACACACACACACACACACTAGGTTTAGGAGTTAGGACTCCTAAACCTAGCCCCTAACCCTTATTCTAAACCCAAACCTAATTGTAACCCTAAACCTAACCCCTAAGCCTAAAATAGCCTTTTTCCTTGTGGGGATGAAATGTCCGCACTTGTCTGAACTTTTCTTGCTTTACTATCCTTGTGAGGGCTTCTTGTCCCCACAAGGATAGTAAAACCAAACACACACACACACACACACACGCGATAGTGTAACTGACATCTACCAATCAGAAAATGCTATATTATTCAACAGTCTTTCAAAGAAAAGAGAAGGAGAGAGTGGGTGAGAGAAAACGAAAGACAGAGAGCGAGCGAGTGAGAAAGAGAGAGAGAAAGAGAGAGAGAGAAAGAAAGAAGGAATGAAAGAAAGAGGGTGGATAAGGAGAGAGTGGGCTAGCGAAAGAGAGAGAGAGGGAGAAGGAGAGGAGAAGAGTGTGAGTGAGTGAGACAGACTGACAAGGAAGTGGTTCTTATTTTCAATGTGTCAAATAATTAATGAGACAGCATTCATGTTGAGGATAGATTAAAAGCAAGATCGAAAGAGACAGAGATGTGGTTGTAGGACACATATGTTGTTTATTTTGTCAGTCATAGAGATTCAACAATTTATATCTTTGTAGATCAAAAAGGCATAAAGGCATTCGCTGTACTTACAATGTGGGAGTATGAATGCATATACTTTATATTTTTTGCAACATTTGTCTCTTCAAGGCCACAAAGCTCAAACACCAACATATCTGAATGTCATAATTCACTTAACCCCCACAGTCCCAATCACATCACCATCACCATCATCAGCACACTTCTATTTAGGATGGCCACATTTAAAATACCCAGATGCGGGACAATAGGACAATGATTTTGCGGGACATTAACAACAAAGTGTAGCCTACATTCATATTTTTGGAGGCTGTGGATATTGGCTATGTAAAGAAAAACAAAATACAGTATATATGTAAATAAATATATTCAGACCCCTTGACTTTTACCACATTTTGTTACGAAACAGCCTAAAATGTATAAAAAAAATATATAATTCTCATCAATCTACACATAATACCTCATAACGACAAAGTGAAAACATGTTTTTAGAATGTTTGAAAATGTATTAAAAATAAAAACAGACAAACCTTATTTACATAAGTATTCAGACCCTTTGCTATGAGACTCGAAAATGAGCTCAGGTGCATCCTGTTTGCATTGATCATCCAAGATGAATGGTCAAATTAAGAAAACATCAGTAGCCTAAACATTACTACAAGTTCCTCATGTGGTTGATAATATTGAAAATCATCACAAAAGCAATAATGGCATTTGATGTGACAGCAGTCAAAAAGTCAATTATGATTTGTCCATGTTACTTACACTAAACAACAAAAGCTGTTGAGTGCTTTGCTGATTTTATTTGTTGCTTGAGATGTAGAACATCACACAGTGATTACATTTTGTGTGTAGAATTCTCACTGACTTGTTGTATTTTTTAAAACCTTTATATAACTAGGCAAGTCAGTTAAGAAGAAATTCTTATTTTCAATGACGGCCTAGAAACAGTGGGTTAACTGGTCTAGGAACAGTGGGTTAACTGGCCTAGGAACAGTGGGTTAACTGGTCTAAGAACAATGGGTTAACTGGCCTAGGAACAGTGGGTTAACTGGCCTAGGAACAGTGGGTTAACTGGTCTAGGAATAGTGGGTTAACTGGTCTAGGAACAGTGGGTTAACTGGTCTAGGAACAGTGGGTTAACTGGCCTGAACGACAGATATGTACCTTGTCAGCTCGGGGATTTGAACTTGCAACCTTTCGGCTGCTAGTCCAACGCTGTAACCACTAGGCTACCCTGCAGCCCCTATTCCAAATGATGCTATCTCTCCTGTCTCACCATTTCATTTGGTAGTGGCGTGAGCACCTGTTCAGTAAGCACAGTTCTGGCTTTTTTTGCGCTTAGGCCTCAGAGGTATTGATTCAGGTTGAGGCTCAGAATCAGAAGAATACTCATCAGAGATGTCATCGTGATTCATTTCTTCATTCAGATTTTGAAGCAACGCTAACGAGTGCACCCCTTCGTCTTGGTCTTCTTGCCATTGTAAATTACGCACGCCATCGTAGACTGATAGAATACATAACGTTTTGAGATTAAAACAGATCAATACAATAGAATGGCCCGCCCTGTTATTCATTCACAATTGGTGATTACAAAATGATGCATCTTTCGCTTCCCTTCACTCATCAACTCATCCATTCTCCCTCATCATACTTTAGCCTACTTCATTTATTTATCTCTTATCATATGTGTGAAATTATTTTTGCTATAGTTTAGGCTCACTTTCAAGGAAATTATCGGGGTGATTTTCAACCTTGCACTACATCTTCAACTATCGGGAGAAGGAGGGGAGCAGGCCCTACTGTTGACAGAAGGAGGGGAAACAGGGAAAACCATATAAAACATGACATGCCCTCCTAAAACTATCTATAACACCAGTTATGTTTGTGATATCAAGATTCTAACAACGACAGTGTGTATTATAGTTTTTTTTTCTGTCGGCGTGTGTCTCAGTCAAATAAATTATCATTATTTAAATATTTTATTTGGATGGGCCAGGAGGTAAACTAGGCCCCCTCAGGCCGACCCATAACGCCATCCCTGCATGCCACCATCAGTTTTCTCACCCATCACATTCAGCTAACATCCTGCCACATACTACTGGTGTTATTTAGCAGTAGGGGATTGATCTACCTTTACAGAATGTTACCTGGAGGAAAATGAGGCAGTTTCATGTCATTTGCAATTGATCAAATGTCTATATTTCTCGGTGTTTTAGAAGGTGTTGCTTATAAGGCTATATATTGATGTGTGCCGGATGCCACCCCTCATCTCTGATTCTCCACTGGGCGCCCAATATCAAGTGTGCCTATAGGCAATTTAGTGTGGTCTCAATCAAATGATCCTTAGCCTATAGACTATAGGCTATGAAGTACATGCTCGGAGAAGCACAGAGCAAAGTTATATTTCTAAGATAACACACTGCAATGCATATTCCAACCCTGAGCCCTGCTCTGCTCTTGCTGATCAAAACACGTTGTTATGTGCTGCCTAACCAATGACTTTGCTGTGTAGGCCTTCCGGTGGCAGTTCAGGAGAGTCAAAGGCTTCTTCAAATGTTTTGTTGTTGATTAGGCCTAGTGCAAAGAATTCACTATCTTTGGCACAGACTAGCCTATAGCCTACAGTATGAACTGTTCAGTTTGAACAGGTCCACATTGATAGCTTGCTCCTACTATCATTTATTTGATTAAAAACAATATGTTTCTTGCCCATGATGTATTTATCAGAGTTATTGACCTCACAATAAGCCAGATTCGAGTGACTTACTGTCACGTGTGCTCCCTCTCCGGCCTCTAGGTCACCAGGCTGCTCGTTAGGGCGCACATCTGTCACCAGCGGTACGCGCATAATGACACTCACCTGGACTCCATCACCTCCTTGATTACCTGCCCTTTATATGTCACACATTTTGGTTTCTTCCCCAGTCGTCATTGTTGCTGATTCATGTCGGTGCTTTGTTTGTGTTTCTTGTTTTGTTCATTTATTTAATAAATGTATTCACTTCCTGAACGGCAGAAGCAAACCACTTTCTTCTGAAACTCGTCAGTCTATTCTTGTTCTGAGAAATGAAGGCTACTCCATGCGAAAAATTGGCAAGAAATTGAAGATCTTGTACAGCGCTGTGTATTCCCTTAGCATAACAGTGCAAACTGTCTCTAACCAGAATAGAAAGAGGAGTGGGAGGCATTAGTGTCTAGTTTGAGAAACAGACGCCTCACAAGTCATCAACTGACAGCTTTATGAAATAGTACCCGCAAAACACCCGTCTCAACATCAACAGTGAAGAAGCGACTCTGTGATGCTGGCTTTCGAGGCAGAGTTACAAAGAAAAAGCCACATCTCAGACTGGCCAATAAAAAGAAAAGATTAAGATGGGCAAAAGAACACCGACACTGGACAGAGGAACTCTGCCTAGAAGGCCAGCATCCCGGAGTTGCCTCTTCACTGTTGACGTTGAGACTGGTGTTGCGGGTACTATTTATGAAGCTGCCAGTTGAGGACTTGTGAGGCGTCTGTTTCTCAAACTGGACACTCTAATGTACTTGTCCTCTTGCTCAGTTGTGCACCGGGGCCTCCCACTCCTCTTTCTATTCTGGTTTTCAGCTGTGCTAACATAATTGCAAAAGGGTTTTCTAATGTTCAATTAGCCTTTTAAAATGATAAACTTGGAATAGCTAACACGTGCCATTGGAACACAGGAGTGATGATTGCTGATAATGGGCCTCTGTAGTCCTATGTAGATATTCCATTAAAGAAATCTGACGTTTCCAGCTACAATAGTCATTTACAACATTAACCATGTCTACACTGTATTTCTGATCGATTTGATGTTATTTTAATGGACAATTGTTTTGCTTTTCTTTCAAAAACAAGGACATTTCTAAGTGACCCCAAACTTTTGAACAGTAGTGTCTATACACAAAGATTTTTAAACGTGACCAGCATTGCACAATCAAATCTTCAACTTATTTCCATTCTGGTTCCTACTTTTAACATAAATACATTTACATTACAGAGATAGAGACATTATATACTGTAGATACATACACATTACATAGATAAAGACGAAAAGAAATTCAGCCTCCAGATGAGTATGAGGGGGGGAATTTAGGTCCAATTCTTACAAGCTTTTTCAGGTGGTAGGTTATTCTTTAGATGTTTGGGGCTGCTGGTGAACCATGATGTGCAGGAATAGTCAAAGTGACACTGGACTAGTGCACTAGCTAGGTTTCCATCCAATTAGCGACAGATTTTCATGCAAATAATTCTAAAATCTTCATAAAAACAATATGCCATGTTAACGGTAGACATGTTCTCTGCTATCCACTTTGTTTTAATGATTATTTTGCGGATCGGGGAGGGTCATATATTTTGCTTTTGGGAGGGCCATCCATTTCATTTCAGAGAGGTCCAATTTTCTCCATGTAACCGTCATTTTAAATAATGTTCACTCCCTAACAGAAGCAACTTGTACTGTACGTAACTGCAAAATGCCCGTGAATAGTTCTAAAATAAAGTGTGTTCATTACAATTCAGCAGTTCTCTTCAACATGGTTTGTTGAACAACAAATATCCCTAAGTCGATAAGGATTTTCTTTTTCCTCATTCCAGAGATGAATGTAAGTGTTTAGAGTGTTGGTTTGTGGCAGGTTTCCACCTACTGGAAGACTCAGAGACCTCTAATGAAACCATCCCAGAGAAGCTGTCCATGCACCTCCGATCAAGATGGGAACTGAGCATTTTGTAACAAAATAGTTCCTGCCATACTCCTGTAATTGGATATCTGGTGTCTTTAATGAAACAACCGTAGCACTGTAGTGGTTAGATGGCTGCTATATGCAAGGCCCATAAAGAGAAATGCTGACAGTGAAATACAGCCAGGTTGTGTGCCCATTGTAAGGACTTCATGTAATTCTGCCAGCCAGTGGTAAAACACCTTCAAAACTTTTAATTAAACTTCCAATTAAGGAGAATCTGATAACAGTGTTGTCTCAAAGTCAGTCAGTTGTCAGGTTTTTCTCCTCCTGCAGTCGTTGGAACGCCTGCCTGCCTGTCTGCCTGCCTGCCTGCCTGTCCTTCCCCTTCCCCCAGATAGCTTCCGCTTTGCACCATGTGCAAAACATTGCCTGTCTAATTTCTTTGAATTGCTCACACATGTTTGTAGAATAACTGAGATGGCATTTCATTTGACTGACAAAAGACAAGGTTCCATGGTGCATCTCTGCTGCTTCCACACCACTGCCTCAGCTTCCACCATGCTCTTCTCAACAAGAAACACATGACTCTCTGGGACATTTAAAGACTACTAATGAACTTAAATATTTTTGAAGGTGTATGTTATTTGTATAATGTATTTGCACTGGGCAGTATGAGTTATGCATAAGGGTGTTGTATGTTGCCTTTATGGTTCGCTTGCAACAAACAGTATGTCGTAGTACTCATATATGGCAGACTCCTATTCACCGGTGTGGGCATATATGCCTTTATGTTTTGTGTACAAGCACTCAAAAGCGCTGCTCCAGTATCCCCTGAAGCATATACACATACACGCAACCACTTCTCTCCAAGCATAACTACAACCACAAATGAGTTAATTCTACATTCAATGACACAAGGCGTCTTTCTCTGTAGGCTTGTATAACTCATGTAAAGATGTCTTTTGTTGAAGGGAAGGAAGAAGGAGAGAAACTCTTTGTTTTGTGGGTACCATCTGTGTGCGTGGCAGGCATGAAGTCTGCAGGGTGCTCCCTTGGTGATTGGAATCTGTTAGATCTCATGGGAGCCACAGTGAGTGTGTGGGTGCATACGTGTGTGCTAGTGTGTGTGTGTATGTGTATGTGTTCCTTTGTGCTTGTGTGTGTGTGTGTGTGTGTGTGTGTGTGTGTGTGTGTGTGTGTGTGTGTGTGTGTGTGTGTGTGTGTGTGTGTGTGTGTGTGTGTGTGTGTGTGTGTGTGTGTGTGTGTGTGTGTGTGTGTGTGTGGGTGCCTATGAGCTCTCGAACCCGAACATGTCGGGGAGCAGAGTGTGTTCCCTGCGGAGACTTACAGTGGGCACCTCACTGCAGAGGAGAGGCCTGAGCCCACAGTGCTAAAATTGAGCTAATTAGATGGCATCCAAGGAGGGGGTCATCACTAACGAGTCTGTTCTAATAACATATTTACTGATTTACCCATGTACTGACTACTGTGTCTGGGCTGGCTTCTCCAAGAGTGCAGGGGAGAAGACCCCTGGGGAAACTTTCCTTTGGTGTTATGGTGAACATCTCCTGGCTAAATGCAACAATAACAAACATTTAAACTCCAGGAGAAAGACCGAGGTGAAAAGAGGACAGCAGAGGAAATGAAAGAAACAACCAGTTAGGGCAGAATTCCAGAGTTGGATAATTGTGTGAGAGGCAGGAGGCCCTGCTATATTCACACTCCCTACCCACTAACAGATGAGCTCACTAGACCATGCATTGGCATGTGGGTTTCAATTTCCTTAATTTTAATGCCAGCTCCTCTCAATCAATGGCTTATAATAAACAGCAGCAGCTCAGAGCAGTGACCCCCGAAGCATGCTCCACTGGAGGAACGTCTCTGATAGATCATTAAAGAAGGATTGTGCATACTGGGTGCGGTATTGTCATATAATACAAATCATCAAACTAACACCTCTAACCTTGTCTTTTTGGATTAGCCCGTGTAACACTAAAACATTTTAACGTATTGTTAATGGATCATGTGTAAAGGGTGATGATAAGAATGGAAACCAGGGACAAGGCAACTTCAGTGTTAGACTCAAGATTTAATATCAAAGTGCCACACAACTTAATAAAAGTGAACCAAGAGTGTGGCTTCTTCTTCCTCTCCAAGCTCAAGACTGACGTATTACCCATGAACCCTTGCTCTTCTCCCCAGAGCCAGAATAATGGATATCAAAATAAAAGTCCCATATAACAATTGTGAGTATTTTTCATTCGGCTTTCAATAAAAATATTCCACTATTGCATAGCTTTACGTGCTGGTAAAGCATCTCCAATTAGCTTGGCACATTAGAGTGTTACTGCTATGGCAACAATGTTTCTTTGTGTTGGCCTATGTCTGATAGATAATTGCTTCTCTCGTCAAACAGTTGTACACATGGCGTTGTGCATTCTGTCACTAGGAAGTTTGTTGAGTACTTACCTTTCAACAATAGTGCTGATGAAAATACTTCTATTTCTACGTTATTCCACGTTAAAGGGTCAACACATTTACATGGCCACGATGTGAAAGGAGCTACGTATACATCCTTGTACTGTCAAAGAACGAATGTTACAGACAGGGAGAAGGAGAGGAGCTTTATGGGACTGTTCTGTACCATATGTGTCCTCTTTAGAGTGTCTATTCCCAGCAGAGACGATAAGGGGACTCGTGGGCATACTCTACAATAGCTCAATAGTTTGCATAAACCTACAGAGGTTTGACAAACCTGCAGAGGTCCTCAACTGGACTACACATACTACAGCCAATAAATCAGAACATGAACAGCTGAATAATAAGTCTGTCCGGTATTCATCAGATACAGTCTTTGTCTCTAGGTCTCCAGAGTGGCGCAGTGGTCTAAGGCGCCTCTAGCAAGAGGCGTCACTACAGACACTGGTTTGTTCCCAGGCTGTGTCACAAACGGCCGTGATCGGGAGTCCCATAGGGCGGCGCACAATTGGCCCAGCTTCGTCTGGGTTAAGGGAGGGTTTGGCAGGGAGGGTAGGCCGTCATTGTAAATAAGAACTTTTTCAAACTTCTTAAGCCTATAGGTTCCCCTACAGGAACTCCAGCCACCCGTTCAGCTGAAACGGTGGCGCAGGGAATGCAAAAATATTCTTAGAAATATTTAACCTCCACACATTAACAGGTCCAATACCTCAAATGAAAGATAAACACCTTGTTCATCTACCCAGTGTGTCAGATTTTTAAAAGGTTTTACGGTGAAAACACAGCATATATTTATGTTAGACCACCACCAAAACAAAGAAAAAAACGTAGCCATTTTGTACCGCAAAAGATAAAATGACAAAAGCAGGATAAAAAAAAAATCTTCATCAGATGACAGTCATATGACATGTTACACAGTACATTTATGTTTTGTTCGATAATATGCATTTTATATCCATAAATCTCAGTTTACATTGACGCCATGTTCAGAAAATTCTCCAAAATGTCCGGAGGAATTATAGAAAGCTACGCCAGATAACAGAAATACTCATCATAAACTTTGACTAAAGATACATGTTCTACATATAATTAAAAAGATACACTGGTTCTTAATGCAACCGCTGTGTCACATTTTTTTTTTACGTTACGGAAAAAGCCTAACATTGCAATAATCTGAGACGGCGCTCAGACGTAACAATATTTCTCCGCTATGTTGGAGTCAACAGAAATACAAAATTACAACATAAATATTCCCTTACCTTTGATGATCTTCCATCAGAATGTAGTGCAAGGAGTCCTACTTCAACAATAAATCGTTTTGTTTCATAATGTTCATTTCTAGTGTCCATGTAGCAGCATCTGCTACCACTTTCAGCTCAAATGCCCAAAAAATGACTTCTGGTCCAGGATAATTTTGCATCAAAACTTCCAAATTACATATTACAGGTCGACGAAACTGGTCAAACTAAGTGCAGAATCAATCTTCAGGATGTTATGATCATACAGATCGAATAGCATTCCAACCGGGCCATCCATGTTCATCTGGGGCTGATTGGAACAGACGAAGCACTCGAACGCATACGCGCCTTCAAGCACCTGGAAATCTTTTGCGACACTTATTACTTTCCTTCCCATTAGGTCAAAGCAAAATGCTCCATTACACTTTCTACTGAATGAGGACATCTAGTGGAAGACATAGGAAGTGTTTCCAGATCCATAACTTGTTGGGAAGTTGCCCCAACTTTCAGGATTTCAAAACTAGTTTGGAAGATTGCCTGCCCTGTGAGTTCTGTTATACTCACAGACATAATTCAAACCGTTTTAGAAACTTCATAGTGTTTTCTATCCAATATTAATAATAATATGCATATATTAGCAATTTAGGACAGATTTTGATGCAGTTCACTATGGGCACGCAATTCATCCAAAGGGGAAATACTGCCCCCTATCTCTAACAGGTTGCCTAGTTAAATAAACGAGAGGCTAGGGAATGAAGGAGAGCTTGCTAGTACAATGCAGAATATTAGTATGTACCTTTTTACATTTGAGTCATTCAGCAGACACTCTTATCCAGAGCAATTAAGTGCCTTGCTCAAGGTCACGCCTACAGATTTTTAACCTAGTCGTCTCAGAGATTCAAACCAGGGGACCTTCTGTTACTGGCCCAACTCTCTCAACCGCTAGGCTACTTTCTTATACTTTGTGAACTCATACTGCTAACCTTACACACCTCCTCAGCCTTGAGGCTTTCAGCATAATTACTGTGTTAATCTCAACAACACATGTACACAGACACACGCACGTACGCATGCTTTGTCTTGGCTTTGTCCATTCATATATACACTAAGTGTACAAAACCTTAGGAACACCTTCCTAATATTGAGTTGCACATCCTTTTGCCCTCAGAACAGCCCCAATTCATCGGGGCATGGACTCTACAAAGTGTCAAAAAACTCCCACGGGGATGCTGGCCCATGTTGACTCCAGTTGTGTCAAGTTGGCTGGATGTCCTTTGGGTGGTGGACCATTCTTAATACACACGGGAAACCAATAGCACTGCAGTACTTGACACACTCAAACCGGTGCGCCTGGCACATACTACCATACCCTGTTCAAAGGCACTTACATTTTTGTCTTGTCTTGTCAATTAACCTGGATTCACCTGGTCAATCTATGTTATTGGAAGAGCCGGTGTTCATAATGTTTTGTCATTAGTTGAATTAATGGCCTCTAAAACTCAAAGAGAGTGAAGAGTGAGGTGTGCAACAGAAAATATGTGAAAATAACAATTCAGGGTCGTTCACATGTATCTTGAAAGTCAACAGCAACATAAGTGATACTTCAACAGTAATACAAACTTGCAATGAATTGATAGAGTAAGAGGGGCCAATGTTAAGGTTTCTTTTGTGAAAGTGTATTTAGTTTCACTTTGGTTGACCAAGCAGCAGAGCAGCAGAAACTTATGCAGTTTCCTGCAAATCTTAATGGAGAATGGTAACATTGCTGTCTTTTGGAAAATGTTGGATAAGGAGTGTATGGTCAAACACAGTTCCTGTGCTCAATATTCAAATGTTTTCACTAGCCCACTGATGAATTTATGCAGAGCATCTTGATTCATGTCATGTAGTTTAGAAATTGATCTCACAGCCCTCCCTTTTAAAATATTCCCATTGTAAACTGCCAATATACACTATATGACAAAACGTATGTGGACATCTGCTTGTCGAATATCTGATTCCAAAATCTTGGGCATTAATATAGAGATGGTCCCATTTTTGCTGCTATAACAGCCTCCACTCTTATGGGAAGGCTTTCCACTAGATGTTGGAACATTGCTCCATTCAGCCACAAGAGCATTAGTGAGGTCAGGCACTGATGTTGGGCGATTAGGCCTGGCTCGCAGTAGGCGTTCCAATTCATCCCAAAGGTGTTTGATGAGGTTGAAGTCAGGGATCTGTGCAGGCCAGTCAAGTTATTCCACACCGATCTCAATAAAAAAACATTCTGTATGGACCTCGCTTTGTGCACTTGGGCATTGTCATATTGAAACAGGAAAGGGCCTTCCCCAAACTGTTGCCACAAAGTTGGAAGCACATAACCGTCTAGAATGTCATTGTATGCTATAGCATTATGATTTCCCTTCACTGGAACTAAGGAGCCTAGTCCAAACATTATTCCTCCTCCACCAAACTTTACAGTTGGCACTATGCATTGGGGCAGGTAGCGTTCTCCTGGCATCTGCCAAATCCAGATTTGTACGTTGGACTGCCAGATGGAGAAGTGTGATTCATTACTCCAGAGAACGCATTTCCACTGCTCCAGTGTCCAATGGCGGTGAGCTTTACACCACTCCAGCCAACGCTAGGCATGGCGCATGATGGTCTTAGGCTTGTGTGCGGCTGCTCGGCCATGGAAACCCATTTCACAAAGCTCCTGGCAAACAGTTATTGAGCTGACATTGTTTCCGGAGGCAGTTTGGAACTCGCTAGTGAGTGTTTCAATCGAGGACAGATGTTTTTTACGCGCTACGCTCTTCAGCACACGGTGGTCCCGTTCTCTCAGTTTGTGTGGCCTACCACTTTGCGACTGCTGAGCCATTGTTGCTCTTAGATGTTCCCACTTCACAATAACAACGCTTACAGTTGACTGGGGCAGCTCTAGCAGTGAAAGGGAAGGTGGCATCCTGTGACGGCGCCACGTTGAAAGTCACTGAGCTTTTCAGTCCGTCCATTTTACTGCCAATGTTTGTCTATGGAGATTGCATAAATGTGTCCTCAATTTTATAAACCTGTTAGCAACGGGTGTGGCTGAAATAGCCAAATCCACTAATTTGAAGGGGTGTCCACATACTTTTTGTATATATAGTGTAGGCTACCACCACAAATCTATAATCTCTGCCTCTTTTCAGTCTTTCATTCCAGACCAGTATCGTGTCCCTTTTTACATTTGACTAAAATGGCTTGTTTCTGTGGATAATTGTACCATGTAACGATTAGCCCTGACTAGATTACATTATGAATGCGTGCTATTTGGAAAAACAATGTCTGAGGCCAGTCAATGTCTGGGGCAGGAGTCAAAGTAAATGTCCAATTGCAATGAGAGATGTCACCTTCCACCTTAACACCATTGTATCCAATGATGGTCCTGTTGGCATGGGTGGACAATTTCTCTTTGCATATTAACTTTGGACTCTTTTTTAATTCTCTTTTACCAAATGAGATGAGAGGATTGAGTCCTCCATTTCATGAATGGTATCCAGGGACTGTTATGAGGAGGGCTAACTGCGTCCATTAGTTAAGTGACCTATTATCATTTTTTATTGCACAGAAATCTAATTTGACAGAATTGTTTTAATTAAACAGCAGCTAAGTAAAGGGCACGTGTATTCTGTGGAATGAACCTAGGGCACTCAGCAGTAATCAGTGATCGCAGGTAACTTTTAATCATTTTACTCTGGCGCATGGGGTTCACACTGAAATGTAATATATAGGCATCTTATTA